>NC_056743.1:705925903-705953403 GCF_019279795.1 Protopterus annectens
GGAATGGTATATTTACCCTTTTCCTGTCTGTAGTGCAAATTTGGAGTTGGTATATTTAATTATCAGGGGGTGCGTGGTGCAGAGGGAATTTGGTCCAGCTGGCCACACAACATTATGTTGTTGACACATTACTGAAGTGATCACTATGCAAATTTCCCTTGTTATTTGTAGAAGTACGCTGTTATTTTGTGAAGAAGTAGATAGGTATGGTGCTTTTCCACAACCATCCTGCGCATTCCTTTATTCTTCCCTCTATTCCCTCCCCTCACTACTGTCGTATCAATCCCTTTTCATGCATTTAATTTGGGGAAAAAATAGAACACACATGGCCAGACATGGCCCATTAACTAATTTTCACTTGCTTTCATCAACATTTGCATGATGTTTGGCATTGTACACCAATAGTCAATGACGGTAAATGGCATTTCACATCCAGTGCAAAAACTGATGCGTTTTTGCCTTGAACCACAGTAATGCAGTTATTTTTGTGCAACTGTGCTTAGCCCAGCTGTGCTACTGAAAGACTGATAGCACTATGAAGAGACAGTTATTCTCATGTATTTAATAGCCTACAGGGTTTAATGTATACTTTGTGGTATGTAAGAATTTGTATTACTTTTATGAAATCTGATAAATACATACTCCCTCGTTTCATACTTTTGTCATTGTCCCTTTAAATATGTAAGTTTTACTGTCTGAAGTTTTGAGTTCCTCTATGGTCTGCTCAAATAGTACTGAGGTCTGTGTAATGCCCATGGAGTTTGTCAGATGTTTGAATCTAGAAGTAATTCAACCATTATTTATTTATTTATTTTTTTCATATAAAATATTATGTGTTGGAAGTATTGGCTACATATCTTAGTAACACACTCATATCCTGCTTATGTCGTAATTATTGTTTTGTACTTTCCTACCACTGCTTTCTCCACATTTTGAATGCTTTATTGGAAATATCATGACAGAATTATTATGATGGCAAGCAACAGATTAATACACCACAGAGATGACCAGAAGTAGCCCAGAAAACTCTCTTTCTCCCCTGTCTCCCTTCCTCTCTCTCTGTTTGTCTCCTTGTCTCTCTCTCTCTCTCTTGTCCCCCTCCTCATTTTCTGTCCTCAGCATTTGCACAATGCTTGGCATCACACACAAGTAGCAACTGATGGTAAATGACAGTTCACAGCCACATTAATATGCTGCTTCTTGCACAACTGTGTAGCCCATGCTGCGCAATAGAAAACAAGACTGACAGCAGTCTTGAGAAGACAGTTATTCTAAGATTTTTCATAGTCTTCAGGGTTTAGTGTACACCATATGGAATGTCTGATCGTCATCGCTGTCATGAGGTTTGATTCATACATATTCCCTGGCTCCATTCTGTTTCTTTGTCCCTTCAGAAGTGTTTGCTTGAATGACTGAATTGTGATTTACTTTATGTTGTCATTCTGTAGCCTAGAGAATGATTAGGTGGGTTGTCAAAGGTTATGCCAAACATTACTTATTAATGTTATCATTCTTTTAACATTTTCTTCTGTGAAGTGCTGCCTGCATATGTTATTCCACCACCCACACCTGCTCATAGCTTTCCACCTGTAAGTGCAAGACATCTGTGCAAAGCAAAAGGTAATGTGGGGACAATGGTTCCAGTAGTAGGCACAGGTTACAATCATTGCTCATATAAATTTAGAAAGGAGCTACAATAAAATATTTGTCATTGATACTACATTTTCTTAAGGATATGAAGTCTGACACTTAGATGTCTGTTATTATGTAGTAACTGTAACTTTAGCAGTCAAAAATTTGATAGAAGAAACAAATGCATAAGGAATACAATGCCATGCCTTAAACATGTGAATACTCAGCAAATATGTGGACACTGGTGAGGTATTGCCATGTACTAATCATTTAATGAACACTTCAGTGCTATGATCAGGACACGTATACCTCATGACACAGAAAAATTTAACAAAACATGCATACTGTGAAATTTCTCTAAATCAGAACTGTGCATTATGTCTCTACTAATAATTTGCATGAACCTTGGTATGGAACACCAAAGACTACTGCTATTTCCCATTCTAAGTTCTAAACCTCAAAAACTAATCCTCCATATATAAATACTTTGCCATTGGTTATGTAAATGAGTTTGACAGTGATTTGCTTTGATAAGCAATTTTGTAGAAAAAAATAAATAATGTCAGTGGCTTGTGCTACTTGTATATATTTTAATGCCTTGTCCTACTCAAGAAATTATGAGTTCACTGTCATAGTGTCTATCTTACTACATACTATAAATGATTTTTGCACTTGAACACATTAGTTTTGTAAATGTTTACAATGGTTTTGGGACTATTGGACAAATAGTAGTTATTAAGTAATGTAGTTTCAGATGATTGACATGTATTGTCTTGTATTTACCTTGCACAATGTACACACATTACAAAATCTTCACAATGCTCCACCAACTAATTAACTTTTGCACACAATCTTCTTGAGCTGAACAGTCCGTAATGCTTGGATGACACTTCACTGTTTGATAACTATGATTATCATCCATCATATACATAGTCAATACACCATAATGTTAAACACCTAGATATCATTCATGGTACCACAATATCTAAGACTGAAGTGCTGTATGAGTTAATTCTGCAATATGTAATGAATTGTTATCAACACACTGATGCTTGGTCCACTTGTCAAACACATTATTCACCCAAACATATAAAGTGCAGTATCGTTTATGCTGTCTGACACTTGTAGTTAAAATTTTCCTGTAGAGCTGGCAGTTGATATAATGTACTGCGGCTTGTGTACTTAGGAAGTTGTTCAAGTCCAGCAATGATTGAGTAATGCCTGTGTGACTCAAGTGTTATGTAAGAGTGGCTTATCCATCATAGCTGGTGTGTATAATTCCATTTAGGAGAAACATTTACACTGGCAGAGGCTCTGCCATCAAATTTTAGCCCAAATATCTGCTTTGCAACACAGTCATGAGGCAATCCCTTCCTATGTGCTCTAACTCATATTTGCAGTAAGACTTTTCTTGTGGCACTGGTAGTTGACACATTGTATTCTAGACTGTGTACTTGGATAGATAAGTGTTTGAATCCAGCAATGACAAAATACTATGTGTGTGTGTGTGTGTGTGTGTGTGTGTGTGTGTGTGTGTGTGTGTGTGTGTGTGTGTGTGTGTGTGTGTGTGTGTAAGTTCCTGTGAAACTCTATTGCTATCTAGGAGTGGCTTATCCATCAGATCTGGTGTGTGCATTTATTTCTACTTAGGAAAAACATTTAATTTGTGCGAGGGCTTTACATCAATTTCACACCCTTTTGGCCTAAACATCTACTTTGTAACACAATCATGAGGTCATCACCTCATATGTGCTCTAACTCACACTTGCTGTAAGGCTTCTTTTGTGGTGCCAGCAGTTGATACAACGCACTCTAGCTTGTGTACTTAGATTGATAGGTATTTGAATCCAGAAATTACAAAATAGCATATGTTTGTGTGTGTGTGTGTGTGTGTGTGTGTGTGTGTGTGTGTGTGTGTGTGTGTGTGTGTGTGTGTGTGTGAATCTGTGCATGTGTGTGTGTGTGTGTGTGTGCCTGTCTGTCTGTGTGACTCTAAAGCCAGGTAGAGGTGGCTTATCAAACAGGTCTGGTGTGTACATTTCCACTCGGGAGAAGCATTTACATCAAGAGAGAGCTCCCAATCAATTTCTGTCCATTTTAGACAAAACATTTGTTTTGCACACAGTCATGAAGTCATCCCTTCAAATATGCTCGAACTCATACTTGCCATAAGGCTTTTCCTCTGACACTGACAATTAATATATTGTACTCTAGCATTTGTACTTAGGCAAGTGTTTGAATCTAGCAATGAGTGTGTGTGTGTGTGTGTGCGTGTGTGTGTGTATGTGTGTGTGTGTGTGTGTGTGTGTGTGTGTGTGTGTGTGTGTGTGTGTGTGTGTGTGTGTGTGTGTGTAAAACTCTGGTAATAGGTAGAACTGACTTTCTCAGCATCTTTAATGTGCAAATTTACCACAGGTAAGTTTATGTCTCATTTAGCCCAAATCTCAGCTTAGCAACACACTTGTCATCTCTTCAAATGTGCTCTGTGTCACACTTGTAGTAAGCCTTCTCCTGTAGTAGTGGAGATTAATGTAACACTCTGTAGCTTGTGGAGTTAAGTAGACAGGTGTTCAATTCTGGCACTGTCTAAATAGAGTGTGTGTGTGTGTGTGTGTGTGTGTGTGTGTGTGTGTGTGTGTGTGTGTGTGTGTGTGTGTGTGTGTGAGACTACAGTGACAGATATGATTGGCTTATCCAATAGATGTAGTGTGTACAGTTCCACTCAGGCAAAACCTTTACATGTGGAGAGGCTTCCAACAACTACATCACTTACTTTTGAGCGACACATACACCATGCAAAGCAATGATGATGTCATGCCTTAAAATATGTTCTGCCTTACACTTGTAGTAAGACTTCTACTGTGGCATATGCAGTCAATACACAGTTCTCAGGATTGTGGACTTAGCATGTATTGAAATCCAAGAAAGTCTAAATAATATAAGTGTAGTGACAAGAAACATTGGCTTATCCAATATTCCCTGCAAATATCTCTATTCCTCTTAGGTCAAGCATAGGCCTTTCATACATTAGTGAAATCATCATATTCAAATATGTGTTGTATCACACTTGTGACATAGTTTTATAGTATGTGGATGGTAATGCATATGTGCAAAAGAATAGGGCAGCCAGGAGTGGCTTTCCCAACTCACACTTGTGTAAATAATAACATGACTGAAAAGACAATTTAAGGTACACATGGCCATTCAAAAACATTGCTTAAGTCAGACCTTAGTGTGTCCTTTCTGATACCTGTACTTTCAAGTCTCTTATGGCAGAAGCAGTTAATACACAGCTTTCTAGAATATTGACCTAAATAGGCACAGGTAATATATGCTTACCACAACTGATATTGATATAACACACATACATAGTTGTGTGAATGCTAACAGGGCTAAGGTTTACTGAAGCCTCAGACTACATTTTATTGCAACTGAAAAAATTCCAACACACAACTGTTGCAATCCCTTCAAGTCTGTGCTTCATGGCATATCAGATATGATTACTTCTGTGACATCAGTAGTTGATGTACTATTCTATGAACTATACCTCAGGCATGTGTTCAAGTCTGTGAGTTGTAACTACTGAGTGTTTAAGGGAATGCTTACAGGCAGGATTTGCTACTCCAAAAGGAATGATATTTACAGTATGACTTACTGGAAACAATTACTGATGTGGAGAGAAAGGGCAACTGTTTTACTCTGTTTAATAGAAGGCATGATCTGGGTACTCAGTTTGAGAGCAAGCTGAACTTTGACCACCACATATCCACAGTAGTAAGCAGTAGAAAGGAAATCCTTCTATGTGGCACACCTTATAAGTAAAGGCATTGCATCTATATCTAAGGATGTTATAATTCCATTATACTCAGCCCTCATCAGACCAATAATTTAGTACAGTGCTTCCTTTTGCATGTACCTCATCAGACAACGGCAATAACTGTAGAGACCACACAGGTTTCTCACAAAGAAATTGCAGGTTACACAAAACAAGTTACATGCACAAAGACTGAAAGCCCTGTCACTGTATTCGTTCTCATACAGGTTGCTAAGGGATGACCTGTGCTTGGTTTACAAGGCAGTCTCTGACCAGGCCCTTATGGAAATGCTACACATTTGTAAATCAAACTGCTGGAGAATCACTTGTTCCAGGGATCTTAACCTAGCCTCTTACATGAACAGGTCATGCTGGAGAGATAGATACATCTCCCAGATATTGCACTTCTCTGGAGCAAGCTTCCAATTCACATGAAACAGAGCTGCTCCCTGACCCGCTTCAAACACAGCCTAGATCAATGGATGGGTGACTGCAGATTCACTCGTGGGGTGGTGCCTTGTCCCTCCTGGACAGAGGAAGTTGTTATTAACTACCATAGATCCTTACCTCTGCGAACTTCACTCAAATAACCACTGACAATTGGGGCAACCCGGGATAAATATGGCTAGGCTTGTAAGGGCTCTAGGGCCGTTAGCCTCCATGAACCTATGAACCTATATACATTGAAACACAATGTTCAGGTTATCCCTTCAAGTGTGTTTTGTATGAAAACTGTGACATAAATTGTTGTATGGTGTCTTCATTTAGGACACAGGGCAAAAGGAAATTAATATGTATTGCATATGTTCGATTCCAGTGCTGTATGGCTTTATTATTTTGTTCATAATATAGTGTTTGCAATCAAGAATGGCTTATTTAACTGATTTTGATGTGTGTCATGCTGCAAAGTGATCACAAAGTGTGATAGGACGTGTTATTCTACTTTATTATGGTTTTGAGGTGGGTAGGTGATGTTAATGCATTCCTTGCTGTACTTCCTTATGAGCATGCACCGTATAATGATGTATTCCATTGCTTGCCATTTAGCACAATGCACATTAAGTAATCAATGTCATGAAATAGTTATTGTCAGTTGTTGTTATTTAACAAAAATACCTTAGAATTTGCCTCTGGCAGCATGGCTCTGCCAACATCTGCACAGTGGAGCTAGTAAGCGATGGGCAGAGGATGACAACATTGTTATAGGCTAGTGTACAATTGTTGTACGTGAAGTGTAGCATTTTCAACAGTTCACTTACTAATTGGTGTTAATGTTCACCTGCTTGTGTGTTATGGTTGTGTACTGTGATGCAGGTATTACAAATATGTTGCATAAGGCTCAGTTTAGGGAAATTGTGATTTACAACATGATGCCATACAGCATTCCCAGGTATGCTTTGCCAGATTGTATTTAAATGTGCATGTATTGCAGCTGCAGCAGGAAATACACACATAATATAATTATTACAAGGACAAAACTGCTTTATACTCAACTCACATTAAACTAAAAATGAAATGGACCATGTAGCAGATGTCATGGCAAAAATACTGACAGCAAGAAAATGTATTTTAACATACTTCTGTGGGTTAACTATCCATGTGTATATTTCATTTCATTCATAAATGGATCATCTCCATAGGCATATATTGACATTCATGAACACACAGACCAGCTGCAAATGAACTGTCTCCACATGGCTTTTATCTTGAATATCTTGCAGTTTAACACATCACGTGACCATGTACTTCATGTCCTGACTACATAAATCCATCTGCTGTAGTTAGATATCTGTAAGAATGCAATACAGCTTAGTTTTTATTAATATGGTGTTGAATGTCAGGTATGTCTGCATTGCACAACATAACTACTTGTGATGTATTAACAGTTCGACTTCCTAATTTTCCCAACAATAATGTTGTTGCCACAGCAGAGTTTCTATTAAAACTACTTGTATGGCAAGGATTGTACAGGTGTTCATTAATAATGTCAGTTGGTCCTCATTTCTCCATTGGTTAATATCCCATTACATCTATTGTTTCTTTAATATATATAAGGCAATAAAAAAGTTAACAATGTTTAATCTGATGTCCTTTCAAACATAAATTTATTTCCATAGAAAATACAGTTTCTTTAACTTCCAAATACACATGACAATGATGTTGAATTCTCCTAACTGTACATTGTTGGCATATCATTGCTAGAATCTCCTTGTGTTCTGATTGAGAGTGCTTATCAAATAATCTGGGAATTTAGAGCTGATAAGTATATTTTTGGCACTTTAACTGCTCAGAATTCTGCATTGTTTTTATTTTTGCTTGACTGAATTATTTATTTGCTGGCAGAATTTTGTTTTCTGATCTGTGCTGCAACTTTCTTTTCTTCCATTATCCCACCTTATTGTTGTTGTGTTCTTAAAGTTTGTAAAATTGGTCTAACAGCTTTTGTGTTATCTGATTGTCTCAAGGCTTGGCTTTTGTCTTGCTGGTATAAAATGATTGCCTTTTTGTAAGTACCTGCATATCATTGTTAGAATCTCTTTGTGTTCTGACTGAGAGTGCTTCTCAAACAATCTGGAAATATAGATCTGATAAGTATATTTTTGGGACTTTAACTGTTCACTGTTTTTATTTTTGCTTGACTGAATTATTTATATATTTGCTAGAAGAATTTTGTTTTCTGATCTGTACTGAAACTTTTTTCTCCCACCCTCTTACTGCTGTGTTGTTAAAGTTGGTGTTTTTTTCAGTTGCCCGCCCCTACTATAAATTTGATCTGGTGCACTCCTCCCAGTTCCATCTCTTTAGCTCATTCTACTTAATACAGAGATCATTTGAGAAGGCCAAACCCCTTAGTCCTTGAATTATTTTCTGTTCCTGTTCTCTTCCATTTTTACTTTATTAAAAACAAAAAAACAAAACAAAAAAACAAACACTTTATTCAAGCTGCTTATATTTTTCTAATTTGTGTTTCTTCCTACTATTCTGTTACTTCATCTTGCTTTGCTTTATCCTGCTACTTGCTGCCTGTTCTCTAAAGTGTTTAACTGCATCGTTTCTGTTGCATTTATTCCTGCTTGTTTATAGCCTGTCTAAATTGTTAAGTGTTATTCTTAAGTGTTATTCTAAGTTCTTAATTTTTGGTTTAAGCACTTGGGCTTTAGGCTCACCCCTTAGCTCTCCCTGGCCTTTCTCAACCCAGATTCTCACAAATATGAATGGACAATTTCCTACAGTTTCTCCTGCCAGTCTGGTTGATATGAGCATCCTAAGACAGTGCAGCAACTGCCTCATGTACACAGACAACCATCTACTACTACCACCTAGGAACACAATTTGTAGAGATGCAATTACATTAGGAACCTAGAGTCCAAGCTCTCTCTCCCTCAAGCCAGTATATCTGGCACCAAAAAGATTGTCAACATAATCACCACACCTCAAACACCACCCACACCTACACAACACACACCTACATATGTGGAAGTCCTTCACATAAACATACCCAAACAAAGGAGACTGCCGAGGCAAAAAACATGGATCTCCACAGCCCTCCACTCCACATACCATGCATAGTCCACACACCTGTGCCTCACAGCCATTAAGGCTTCACCATAAACTCAACACATCAGTCATAGGAGACTCCATTGTGAGACGCACAGATGGGCCTCTCACCAGACTGTATAAGGAGAAAATTGCGGTTAAATGTCTTTCAGGTGCCAGAATCCGTCACATCACATACGCACTCAAGTCTCTCAACAACAGCTACTGTTATGACTCTTTCTTAGTCCATGTTGGTGTGAATGACTTGAGATGTACCTCACTGGACTATATGAAGAGAGACATAATTGAGCTCGCTGATTATTTGTCCCAGGCAGGAATGTCCCTAGCCTTAAGCAGCATTATGCCATCACCCAGAATGATGCCTCAGTACAAACAGAAAATAATTTACTTTAACAATTGGCTTAGTTTCTGGTGTTATTCCAGGGGGATCCATTACCTGACAGACCATGATGCTTTGCCAGAGATGGCATGCATCTGTCTCACCTGGACTTCAGGCTTCTGGCAAAGGCTCGTGCCTCCCCTATAGTGCCTTTTTTAGGAAATGTGATTAGGTTAAAACTACCATCATAAAAATTTCAACAAAATGCAAATTAAAGGTCATGTTGCTAAATGCTAAGAGTCTAAACATGAAAATGCACTCATTGCAAGCATTCCTAACCCTGGAAAATGCTAATATCTGTGTAGTGACAGAAACCTTGTTCAAAGCTGTGGATACATTCAGACCCAAACTATGGGCAGTAAAGCAAAAGGAGGAGGAGTTTCAATATACATTAAAGACATACACACCTCCAGGCTGGTCAAACAGTGTGGCGCACAGGAGACACTCCAGGTGCATTTAACCATTGACAAGACCACTATTAAAATCATAGATAGCTACCAGCCTCCAAGTCTGACTCAATATACCCAATCTGCCTATTTGGACTTGTGTGAATCTATCAAGATTCAACCCTTTACCCTGATCCTGGGTGACTTCCCAAACATAGATTGGAAGAACTACTCATGCCAGAACACAAATGCCCAGAGATTCCTTGATTTTGTCAATGCAAATACCTTTGAACAGCTAGTCGATACCCTCACAAGAGGTGATAATATCTTGGACTTGGTATTAACCAACATGAGTAACCACTGCAGCATCCCTATAGTATCATCCTCCCTGGTAAGATCCGCCCACAAATCGGTCACTTTTGAAGTCATCATCTCTCCAACCCCCCCTCTAGCTAGAATCAGACATAAAAACTTCTCCAAAGCTGATTATAGCCTCCTGAGGGATGGTATAAACAGCTTTATAGCCCCCTCTCCCTCTGTAGGAACTGGCATCAATATCCAAAACTACACCGAAGCACTATACGAGCATTTATATAGATGCATGGAATCAGGAATACCCAACAGGACTAAATCATCCTCCACAAGTAAGAGTAAACCTATCTGGTGGACATCTGCAATAAATAAACTTTATAACAAAAGAAAAAAAATGCTGTCCAAGACCAAGAAGGAGCAGATGCCCAATTGGAAGCAATGTCTCCTAAGCTTGACTAAGCAAATAAGAGCACTACTGAAATCCTCCAAAGCAAACTTCGAGTCCAGATTGGCCACATCTACTAGAGACAATCATAAGGTCTTCTTCACATATGTCCACAACCTCAAAGGAAGCACCCAGATCTGTTCAGAACTAGTGGTCAAGGACATCACATATACAAATGCCGCAGACATAGCAAACTTGCTGGCTGACAGATTCAGTGAAAATTTTACCCCACTGTCCCCCCATCAGTAAATCAAGACATCCTCAGTACCTGACCCCTTCCCCTTATATCTAGGGAACAGGTCATCACTGCTCTCTCAAAGGCAAAAAGTAAAGCCTTCATGGGACCTGATAACATCCCAGGCTGCATTCTACATGAACTCAGGCAGGAACTTGCAGCACCATTAGGCACCCTATTCAACCAAAGCCTGAGTACTGGCTTTGTTCCAGCTAAGTGGAGGACAGCCACTGTCATCCCTTTGCACAAAGGTGGAGTGTCCACTGATCTGGGAAATTATAGACCCATCAGTCTGACTAGCCTGATCTGCAAGGCCATGGAATGGATTATCATGGACCTCATTAACAAGGACATTGGCAACCTCCAAACACTTGATCCCACACAGTTTGGCTTCATCAAGGGGAGGTCATGTCTGCTAAATTTGGTCAACTTCTTTGAGACAGTCTGTAAAGCCATGGATGAAGGGAAGACAGTGCACATTGCCTACCTTGACCTAGCCAAAGCCTTTGACACTATTTCCCACTCTGGCATAATAGATAAACTCTCTCAACTAGGCATCAATCCATATGTTACCAGATGGGTAGCAAACTGGCTCACTGATCGAACTCATGTAGTCAAAATAGGCAAAATCACTTCAAGCAGTAGGCTCATAACCAGTGGCATACCCCAGGGTTCGGTCTTGGGACATCTGTTAATTGGGATATACTTTTCTGAGGTGCAGACCAAAACCAGTGGGCTATGGCTGAACAAGTTTGCAGATGACTGCAAGCTGGGTGCTGTTATCAATTCCCCTAGTGATATGGACATCCTCCAAGAGGGTCTCACTCAGACAAATGACTGGTGCCAGAAACACGGCCTCAAGCTGAATACTAAAAAATGCTTCATCATCTCCTTTGGGGAGAGTGACATCCCCACAAATTATCACATTAATAACAACATACTAAGCACACAACCAGTCATAAGGGATTTGGGCACCCAGGTTGATAGCAACTTGACGTTTGACCACCATATTGCTTCCGTTGTACAGAAAGTCTTCTACATGACCCACCTCATAAGTAAAGGTATCTCATCCAGGAACAATGAAGTCATAACATCCCTGTATTTTTCCCTTATAAGGCCCATTATTGAGTACAATGCCCCTTTTGGCATGTACCTCACAAAGCACATGCAGCAGATGGAGAGACCGCAGAGGTTACTCACCAGGAGAATCCAGGACCTCAAACATTTACCATACACAGATAAGCTAAAAGCCCTATCCCTCTACTCAGTTTCATACAAACTCCTCAGAGGTGACCTCTGTCTGGCATACAAGGTGATCATGGACCCCACCTTGATGGGACTGCTACATATCCGCAAGTCAAGCTCCACTCGAGTAACCCCCACACGTGACCTCAACCTGGTCTGTGACATCAACAAGACTTGTTGGCGGGACAGATTTGTGTCTCAGAGACTTTCCCATCTATGGAATAGACTCCCTCTTCACATCAAGCACAGTACTTCTTTTCACCTTTTTAACGGCAACCTGGATAACTGGATGGGAAACAGAAAATATACCCCTGGGATTCCACCCATGTCCCTGCTGGACAGAGGCATTGGGTACTGATTAGTCTAAACATGGGCTAAACTCTTGGCTAGGCATATAAGTGCCTTAGGGCCAATAGAGTAGTAACCTCCTATGATCCTGTGTATATGCAATATCCCTTCTGTATCAGCTTCCTGTGTAAAATGTTATCCCTCACAACAGTCCCCATTATTCATGGACTTCAATGAGTTTGTTAGCTCTGAGACCTTGAGGAAAACATGGTGAATTAAAATTAGTAGTAGTTAATGACAATAGTTAGAGGTGTAGCCTTCTTTTCATGTCAAAATAATTTGTAGTAAATTCACACTCACCTCATTCTATCAACATTTCCATTTTATATTCATATAAAAGTGTCCATGATTGACTTAGATTTTTTATATCTTCAGTTCTACATCATTCTATAAGGAGGGGTTGTACATGATCATCTATTTACAGATGATACTTTTGTGTTAGGCACCCTCCCTTTTTATTTTCTGTATTCTAATTTGCCCCATCTGTTATTTAGCTGATCATCAGTACTCGCTTACTGAGCTTCTGGGGTCCTGACGGAGAGATGAAGGGGTCCTGACAGAGAGATGAAAAGTCAGAAAGCAAAGGAGCGTAGTACTGCTGAAACTGAATTCATCCTCACGTCTTGGTGAGTACCTTCGCGAGGTGGACTCTGTTTTTCACAAAATCTCACCAAGGCAACATTGAAATATTGACTGTAGTTATATAGCATATATCATGGACAGAAGCAAATCAAAAATAAAAAAGATAGCTGGGTGCACAAGACCCAGGATGAAAAAGTGTCCAATCCTGGTAGGAGCACTGGTGCCAGGACTTGAAAAAATGACAGTGTAGAATCCTCAAAATACGGAAACAATCCTACAATGGGGCCAGGCCAGGCTCAGGGGGAGGATGGCCCCTTCTGTTGTAGAAGGAATTAGAAGTCCACAAAAATGACAAAAACTGATTGGCCAAAGAAGAGCCATAAAGACGACAGAGTGGACTATTGAGGATAAGAAAGAAATTATGTATTGTTACTATTATGTAAAAAGCCCAGAATTTCAAGACACAAGATATACAAAATGATTAAGAGAGAAATTAGAGGAAAGAAAAATACTTCTGCAGGAAAAACTGTCACAAGCTTCAAAAAAAAAAATTTGCTTTCATTAATACAACAGATTTTTGAAAAACAGTATATAGAGCAAGATACTTACATCTCTTTGGAAAAAGAAGCTTCTGAGGAAGTGAGAAAATGTAAACAACAAAACCTAGAGATATTTTAAAAATATAAAAAAGAAATATGGACATGGGAAAGAAAGAGAGATTTGATATGGTGCAATATTTATGCAAAGGAGAAAGCCAAGTTAACTAATATACAGAACACAGTTTCAAAGATATTTGAAGAAAAATACAGGCAAAGGCATCCAGATATGGAAAATTTCACAATAAAAAGACTAAAAGCACAAAGATTTAATGTAGAAAAGATGATTAGTAAAGTAGAAGTTGAAGAAATAGAAGTTGAAGTTATGGAGTGCCAGCGAAGTGAAGGATGTAATCTAAAACAGACTACATACATCACAGCATGATAGAGTGAGTCCCCAGAATAAGGAAAAGCAAGAAGATCAGGAGACACATAAAGAAGAAATGTGGACAGGAGAAAGGAAAAGAGATTTAATATGGTGTAATGTTTATGCAAAGGAGAAAGCAAAACTAACTAATACAAAAAGAACAGCACTAAAGATAGTTGAAGAAAAATATAGGCAAAGGAATCCGGATATGGAAAACTTTACAATGCAAAAAATAAGACAGAGGAAAAGTAAAAAAAGAGATTAGTAATGGAGAGGTCAAAGAAATAGAAATAGAGGTAATGGAACAGCTGTAAAGAGAAGGATTCAGTGTAGAAAATCAAATGCAGCAAGCACCACAACAGGATAGAGCAATGGATATTCAAATTAAGTGGAAACCAGTGGAACAGGAAGCAACAGGTCAGGTGCCATATCAAGATATTTTGGAGTCTTCCACAGGAAACCAGTATAAAAGTTCACTTGACGCTAGACAGGAAGGAAAGGAACAGGAAACTGTGGAAACTATGATGCAGTCAATGTTGAGGAGTGATAGGCCAGTGAGTTTCCATATGACAAAACAACAGATGACACAGGATGAAATTGAAGAGAATGGGCCACAAGATGTTGTAGAACTTTCTATAGAATATCCGCAGGAAATGGAAAACAAGGGATGTGCCCTCAGTATGAAAGAAAAGGAGTTAAGAGAAGAGTTGCTTCATTTAATAGACAAAGACAGATATATTAAGATCAATGACAGAAATAGACTGCAGAAGGTTAATAAAACCCCAAAAGTCAGAAGCTTGATAAAACAAATGAACATAGTAATTAGGACTGTCCATAGAGATCCATGCAATATAACAGAAGTAAACAGAATACATTACTATGCTGCTAAATTAATAACTGATAAAATTCTACCACAGGAACATAGGGTAGCGAGGGATAAGGGGGGCGAAAGTGAATACCATCATGGAAATATCAAATTGCGAAAACTATAAAGCAGCTAAGACAAGAAGTGTCATTGTTAGAAGATTATAGAAGAGGGAACAGATCAACAAAAATATTAAGAAAGATAGATGTGATAAAAGCAATGTGCAGTATTAGAACAGACCAGAATCTATTATGCACTGTTGGAGATAACAAACTAAAAATTTCAAAACAGGCGGAAAGACTCAGAAGATACAAAGATAAAAATAAGGGTAAAGCACAAAATAAGCAATTTACTGATGACCCAAAAAAGTTTTATAGAGAATTGGGAAATAAGGTAAAAAGAATTGATAGACCACCGAAAAAAGAGGAAGTAGATACATTTTGAAGTATCTATGAAGATCCTGTGGAACATAACAAAGATGCTAAATGGATAGAAGAAGTAAAAGAAAGAATAAGAAGTTTAAAGGTACAGGATATGAAATGGGATGAAATAACAGCCAGAGAGATTGAAACAAAGTTGAGAAAAGCCTCTAATTGGAAAACACCAGGCCTAGATGCAGTACCTAACTTTTGGCTTAAAGTATTAACTTCTTTACACGAGGATCTAGCCATGAGTAAGAACTATTTATATGCACACCCCGAACAGACACCGCACTGGTTAACAACAGGAAAAACAATGCTCTTACTTAAGAGTGAACCTGCAAGCTACCCTAAAACTTATAGACCAATAACTTGTCTTCCAACGACGTATAAACTATACACGGGATTGATGCTGACAGAGTTTATAGTCATTTAGAAGAAAACACAATTATGGCAGTAGAACAAAAGGGCAATAAAATAAAGTCATATGGAACAAAGGATCATCTGTTGTTAAATAAAGTTATAGTGGAGAACTGTAAGAAAGGGAAAATCTAAGTATGGCATGGATTGACTATAAAAAAGCATTTGATAGTATCCCACATTCATGGATAAAAGAGTGCTTAAAATGTATAAGGTACATCCTACACTAATTGATTACATTACAGTAACCATGAAACAGTGGCAGACCACTTTGCAATTAAACCACGATAAAGGACAGATTATTATCCCAAGAATAAAAATCCAAAGGGGATATTCCAGGGTGACTCCCTGTCACTGGCTATTTTGCCTTGCCATTAATCCATTAAGCTGTTTACTTAACAGCTTAGGTCATGGCTACAATTTGGCTTATAGAAAACAACAAAGTCTAGTGACTTCTCATCTTCTCTTTGTTGATGATTTAAAACTGTATAGCTCGTCAGAATGGGAACTGAAAGCACAGCTGCAGGTTGTCAAAACTTTTTCAGATGATATTGGAATGTCATTCGGCCTTGATAAATGTGCAAAAGCAACATTTAAAAAAGGAAAACTGCAGCAACAGGAAAATATCAGTTTGGGACAAGAATGTGATATAAAAGAGCTTGAGCAAGAGGGAGTGTATAAATATTTGGGAACTGATGAAGGATCAGCAGTAAAACATGAACAAATGTGAATAAAACTAAGTAAGGAGTACTTTAGAAGACTTAGATTAATCCTGAAAACAGTGCTGACACCTAGGAACAAGATCCAAGCTATAAATCAGTTTGCTCTTCCTGTCCTAACTTATAGTTTTGGAGTGATTGACTGGCCCCAAAAAGTGTTGGATTGATTGGATATTAAAACAAGAAGGATGCTTCATGCTCACCAAATGATTTATAAAAATCAGTGTATACCAAGATTATGTATTCCCTGTTCTGAAGGAGGGCTGGGCCTCCTTGAAATTGATTACATGTATAGATCTGCAATCGTGGGACTCCACACATATCTACTGACCTCACAAGATCCAAATGTGGTGAAAGTTTTGAAACATGAGGAGAATAAATCTCAGATGACATCTCTGCTTAATTTAGCAGAAGCATATCGACGTCAAGCAGGAATGGAAATCAAACCAGAAGTGGATACAAACCAGGCAGCAACTGAATGTGCTAAAAAACAAAAGAAAGAATATAAGGTGAAGGACCAGATGAGAAGGCAAGAAATGTGGAAAAAACATAAATATAGTTGCAAATATAGAAAACTTCTGGAAGTGCCTCATGTTGATCAAGAACGAACGCAGGAATGGTTAAGGAGTGGAGAATTTACATCAAGAAATGAAAGGTTAATATTGGCAGCCAAAGATAGTGGGCTACATACACTCTGGTTTACTAAGTCCATTGAACATGTGGGAGATATAGACATATGTAGGTTTTGTGGAACCGAATTTGAAACAATCACACATCTGATTGCTGGTTGTGACTCTCTAATGGCAGAGGGACTGTATACTGAAAGGCATAATAATGTGGTGAGATTGTTACACTGTGGATTGTGCAAACATTATGGTATCGAAGTGGCTGAAAAACACTGGAAACATGAGCCACAGAGAATCATGGAAAATAATGAAGTTTACATCACATGGGATCACCCAATACCAACAGTCCAAAAGATAGATGCTAGAAAACCGGATATAGTGGTCCAAGAAAAGAAGACAAAAGTAGCATTGATCATTGAAATCATCACACCTAGTGACTACAGTGTCTTGCATACAGAGAGACACAAAGTAATAAAATACCTCGATCTGCAGGCAGAAATGAGAACCATGTGGAAGAAAGATACCCAGACAGTTCCAATAGTAGTAGGAGCAACTGGTCTTATAAAAAAGAATTTACAATCGTATTTAGATATGTTACCAATTCATGTAACACTGTACAAATTGCAGAAGGAGTCATTACTGGGCACATTGCCGGTGCTGCAAAGAGCACTTTTGGCTAACATCAAAGAATGAAACAATATTAATTTCATGAACTTTAATCGTACTTTGACTTAGGAATGGGGTCCATTCCCGTCATGGTATTAGAAACCAAAAAAACATGGAGAAATTAAAAACAGCTTAACCATTGTTACATGGCCACTGACAGGTGTTCTGACTGCTGGTGGAAAGCTTATTGTGTGTTTACCTGCTTGGTCTTAGGGCATAGCTAGTGTAAAACATGCTTTTTGTCTGCTCATATATAAGCCTTGTGTTTGCGTGAAGCAGCTCTTCATGCAGTGGGTGGTTAGTGGTGCCTTGTATATATCTAATCACCAGAAGTTCAAAACCAAAACCCAAACTTCATAAGAAAACAATACACAAAACAAATGAAGCTCATTGGCCAAGTCACAAGATATTATATAATAAACTGTAAGCACTTTTGTTCAGTAAAACATACACTGAATTTTACCAGACAACTTCCCCAATCAAAGCCCTTATATACATAAACAAATAGTGCCATCCATTGACCAGATTAATACATGACACACTATATATGCAATTCAAACAATAGTAGACAATTAAAACTCATCAGTCAAGTCAGCATTGCAATTTGTCATTTTTAAACAACAGACTAGAAAATTATGCTATATCATTAAGAACAGGGACATTGGTTACATTCAAGAACAATTGCCAGTACAATTCAAGTGTTTCTAATAGTGCTGCTCAATTTCCCCCCTCTCTGGTACAGAAAAGGAATTTTTTTTAAATTAATGCATTCTATGGAATGTTTGTACAGTGCACTCAAAATCAAATCACATAAACATGTTGCTAAATTTTTCTTGAGGGGACCTTTACTTTTCCCTGTGTAAAATGCTGGAGAAGCCGAACAGTTTTCCATGTACATCACCCCTTTTGCATTGCAATTAAATTACTATTCAGGGCATGTGCTTTAAGGACATAGTCTGATGTTAAATTAGTCCCGTCCCAAATAAACCTACATTGTCTACAACCACATTTAAACATACTAACATTATGACTTGTTTTAAATCTCCTCTGTGACTATTTGGAAAACTTTTTCTTTCCAGGTTTTTCTTATTCCTATAAACCATCAAAGGTTTGTCACCCAAAATATTATTTAAATTTATTGGAACAATAGTTGTTAATTTTTCTCTAAAATAGCCTGAACCCCAGAGGAAAAACTATCAAAGTCACAAACCTCTACAATAATTATCAGGTTTTGTATTAATATTAACTTCTGAATTGTTGCCAATATAAACTTGATTCATAACTTCTTGAAATCTTGTTGCTCTCCCTTCAATTACCTCTTGTCTATAGGTTTCCACTAAACTAGGAGGGCATTCGCTGTCCAAAAACATATGCACCATATGTTCTAATTCACTGCAGAAACACTCCTCATCAGAGGTTAACCTAGACACTCTGACCTTTTAAAGCATTCTTCTTTTGCCATGGGAGGTGGAAGCTTTTGTAATTTAACACACTATTAGAATAGATGGGTTTTCTGTAAACCCTAGAGGAAAATCAACCCTTGAGAATGTCCTTATATAACAATACATCCAAATAATTTATTTGGATAAATTCAAACTGCATAGAAAAAAATAAAAAGTGGTACTGTTGATATAATCAACACATTCATTTAGCTGTTGCACAGTACCAGACCACAATACAAAGACATCATCAAGGTATCACAGGTGCAATTTCATATACCAATAAAATTCAGTAGGAAAAATATACTTCTTCTTCCCCCATCAAAGAATAATGCTGGCAAATATAGGAGAGGCAATCACCCCCCATTGACACACCTGTGGTCTGCAGGTACTATTCATGTTCAAAAAACAAATTTTTGGAAAGCAAATGGTCAACACATTTGACTAATACATTAATACCCCTCTGAGACAAAACCGTCCCCTCAAGCAATGCATCACTAAACCACTGCAGACCAGTAGAATGTGATATCACTAAAAATAAATCATGAATATCAAAAGTTGCAAACATCAAACCATTATCAAAAGTTACATTTTCAAAAGGTCTTAAAAATGCCATGTGTCTTTCAAAACATACTGTTTGTCCACAAAAAATTGTTTTAATTTGTGATCAGTATATTCACCAGAGGTTCAATTTTGGAACCTTCAGCGGCAACAGTAGGACACATTGGGGGGTCAGACAAAGATTTGTGTATCTCCAGTATTCCGAGAAAACTAGTAATGACAGGATTCTTAACTTTTAAATAGTCATAAAACCTTCTTCTCAACCATATCATTGAAGAAGAGGTCATCCAACATAAATCAATTTTTACATGGGAAATATTAATTTCATTCCTAATAACAGGAATAAAAAAATTGAGCATTATTCAAGTACTCCAACATTTTTTGTGGGTACAAAAATACATCCATTAACATCACCTTACCACCCTTATCGAGTTTCATAACCCTAACACTCCTGTCGTTAATTAAGTCATAAAGAGGTTTTCTTTCATCACAGGTCAGGCTGAAAAACTTATCCTTATTGTGGTGATTTCCTTCTCACAAACCTTTTCAAACACTTTGAGATCTGGAGCCAATGGGGGATTAAAAAGACTGGACCTATGCAGTGTGACACCAGAAAATAAAATACCTTTCACATCATTAAAATCCAACTTTAAATTGGGTTTATGCACAAATAGTTTGAATTCCCGTAGACGTTTCACCAAATTGAAACTGCCTGTAGGGACAAACGTGAACCCTTTACTAAATAAATCACCATACGGGGGAAATGTCTAAATGACTATAGTTAAAGATATTGAACCCCTTGTAATTGTAAATAGTACCATATGAATCATTTACAAAACATCAATTAAGTCTGATGCTGTCCTCTGCCCTTACCCCTCCTGTTTTTGGAGTAGGGAGTTCTCTGTAGCACTAGTGAAGCATTCCAATTTGTATTGGGATGCAGGTCTGCATTCCCATTCATTCTGTTGTGTATTCTGGCTGAGCGTCAGGGTGGAGGGGTCCTTCACTTTGAAAAAACAGTTTGATCATAACAACCCCATCAAGGTAATACACATTGCAATTGGAAGAGAAATTTGGAGATGGACAAGGGCATACTTTTTTGTAAGATAATTCTCCTCATCACGTACATGTTTTTTCTCTTTCCTCTGCTAATGACCTCACATTTATGGTCAATGCATTTGAAAAGCTGATGGTACAGATCTTGCACAGAGGGAAACAGAAGGTCATCCACAATTTCTTTGTGCAGGGATTTGATTGATCCTTCAGGCTTGAACATCTTCCTGTCATTGTCTTTCATCAAAATGCCCACATAAACCATCCCAACAAGGTCAAACAGTTGAACTAGTTCTTGGTGTAAAATAGAGTTTTCAACAATACCATTAGGGTGTTTAAAAATGTAACCCTTTAGACACATGGTTCACTGCAATACTGTCACAGAAAAATGCATTGTCCAATTGCAAACACCTATACTTGGACAACATTTTCTCAAAAGCATGCATTTTCTCTTTAACAGTAGGATTAGCATCAACTATCTAAACACTGGCAACTGAATTGGCCTATTAAACCAGTCATTAAAATTACTGACAGAATCAAGCATATCTCCTTCAGTCACTAGATGTGTCCCATCACAGGGCACATGAACATTTGAATCAGAACATGCACCACTTGCACCATGTTCATTTAACATATTTGAGTCCATAGTCAAATGAATAGTAAAATGCAATGCATTACAAGTACCAGAACCAGCAACAGTCTGCTCATAGTGCTGTCCTAAAATGAGGACTTTGCATCGGTTAAACGGTTCAACTTGACTGTGAGTTGAGTTAACCCTGGAAGAACTGATAGTTCAGACTGGGAAGATAGAATAGAATGCGGAATGTCTGATGTAAGCACACCCCGTCTTCCATTAATCCTTCACGCAAAGATCCTGCAACATGACCAGAAACTGAGTAAATCTATAAATACAAGCCAAAACCCAAACTCTGTAAGAAAACAATACACAAAACAAATTAAGCTCACCAGAGATGGAAATTTCCCTATAAAATCTACCTCAGAATTTTAACTCAGTCCCGAGCTACACAGGGAGCAAATAGTTTGCACAGTGAGCAGTATTTCCGCATTTAGTAAGGACTATTTAGGTATACATTACATTATTACAGTACCCAAGACTATCTCTACTCAAAGAGTATCTGGTCTGGTTCTATATTATAACAGCAAACGCTTAAAATAGCGAACGCTGCATAATCAACCCTAAAATGTCAAAATGGCAAAATGCCGAACACTTTTTTTTCCCTGGGAAAAAAAATCGCTGATCCTTTAAAAAAAAAAAAACACACACACACAAACGCAAAATAAAGTGGGGGGCTTCACCCCCATCCCCCTACTTAACCCACCACACTGGAGGAAATGGCAAAGTCCCGAAAACGGCCCAGTGATTTTTTTTCCCTAAGATTTCGCCATTTTGATTAAAAAGGGTCGATTAAACAACGTTCGCTATTTTAAGCATTCGCTGATTTAATAGGGAACCTCTGGTTTGGGTACTGGGCAACATCACTGGATAGGTTAGCTGTAAATTGCACCAACTAAGCACCCATCCCTCGTCTAGTTATAAACACTATCCACTCTTATTCCTTGCAAAGTATACATTACGAACTGCAATCATAGATAGGCACTTTCCTGCTATCTCTGCATCTAGCTTGGTGGACATGGGAATCCTGTGGCAATGTAGTAATTGCCTTATGTACACTGACAATCAGAGATGCAGTTGCACAATGACACTGCAGGCTGGACTCTCACATACAGACACAAAAGGTAACAAACAGGTTGTCAATGACACACACACACACACACACACACACACACACACACACACACACACACACACACACACCACTCACTGCACCTATATAGAACCAGACACATAGATCAAGATATGTGGAGGTGCTCATGTGTAACAAACCTCAAAGACCTCTCAGGTGCAGCCCAAAGAAACTCCACATGCAAACAAATAAGGCAATTTCCATCACAACACATAAAGCTACATCTCACTGTGTCTCAACTACCAAGCCTAGAAGGTGAAACACCCCACAACTCAATATTTTGGTCATAAGAGACTCCATTATGAGACACGCTCATGCCCCTCTTACCAGTCTGGATAAGGAGAAGATTACAATTAGGTCTCTGTCAGAGGGCCAGGATCTGCCAGAACATGCAAGCACTCAGGTCACTTACCTCCAAATACCAGTATGACTCAGTCATAGTCTATGTGGGTGTAAATAACCTGAGATGTAGATCCTTGGACTGTATGAAGAGAGAGACATGATTGAGCTCTCAGAATATGTGTCACAGGCAGGTGTGAGCCTAGAACTGAGCAGCACTCTACCATCTCCAAGGGTGATACCACAATACCAACAGAAAATGATCAACTTCAACAATTAGCTTATCTGCTGGTGCCATTTTAAAGGGGTCCAATACTTGTCAGCTTGGGAGAACATTCTTGACATGCCACACAGCTTTGCCAGGGATGATCTTCACCTATCACCACTAAGCTTTCGGATATTGGTCAAAACATTAATCCACCCCTTTTTTAGACATTGCCAAACAGACAAACCTTCCAACATACCAAAATATACTCAGGACAAACTAAAGGTGTTACTGCTCAATGCTAGGAGTCTCAACAAAAAACCTGGAGAATACTGACATCTGTGCAGTTACTGAAACATGGTTGAAAGCCAGAGAAGGCACTCTGGCAGTGCATGGCTATAATGGCTTTCATGTTCAGTGGTGATCGGAACATATGAAACCACACAAGGGATAGGTGTATCTGTCTACATAAAGGATAAGCACAGCTCAAAGCTGGTTAAACTGGGCCAATATCAGAACAACGAAAGCGCATATGTGAGACTACATAAAAGTCGACACATAATATAAGAAACCTGTAAATAGCAAACAGCCATATAATCAAATGTTTTCCTAGTGAAAAAAATTGACGTGGCCATTCGGAAAAAAAAATTAAAAACCATCATCAGGTGGGGAGCTTCACCCCCCACACCCTCCAACATGGGGGGCTATGCCCCCCACACCCCCCCCTAACTAAATATACCAACTCCGAGATCGCACTGTAACTAAGGAAAGAGCAACTCCGTGTAGCTGGCCAACTACCTCCTTGCCCTGTGACATATTCATCAAATTGCTTAAATGCGGTTCGATGAATATGTGTTGCTCTTTCAGAAGCCGTTTCATGCTTCTAATATAGGCCCGGTTAGACTATATGGCATGCTTGAGCTACTTTATTTCCAACTAACCATGGGAAATATCCATTACCATATTCTTGCTAGCTACAAGTCCCCCACTATTAACCAGGAAACTCATATAATACCTGAAGTTACTTGAATCACTCACCATCCAGCCCAATACCATACTCATGGGTGATTTCAACTACCCCTGAATTAACTGGGAGGCATACATGACCACTGACATGCAGGCCCAAAGATTTCTTGACTTTGCAAACTCAAATGCCCTGCAGCAGCTAGCCTGCACTCCCACTAGGGGTGCAAATAACCTGGACTTGGTACTTACAAATATGGGAGAGTGCTACATGTCCCAGGTGTGATGCCCTCACTGCGGTCTCCTTCAAAATAAAGGTAAAATTAGACTCTTCACCTAGACCCTAAAACTTTTAAGAAATTTTTTAAGGCAAACTACCACTTATTAAGTGATATCATAGCTAGTTTCTAAACTCCCCTAAACCCAAAATACACAGAAGCATATGCAGAGGCGTACGCAAAAGCCCTGTATGGCCATATAAAAACTGTATAGAAATAGCAGTACCAGACTGAAATAAGCCCAGGTCAAACTGTAAAAACAAGCCAGCCTGGTGGATACCCTGGTGTTAATAGGATGTATAACAAAAGAAAGAAAATCCTGTCGCGAAGTAAGAAGGAATGTGCACAACACAGCAAAAAGTCCGTCATTAGTCTAAACGAGTGAAGTCTCTTAAGGCAGACTTTGTGACAAAAATAGTCTACAAAGCTAAGGATAACCACAGGGCATTTTTCAGTTATGTCCTCAATCTTAATGGCAACACCCAACAATGTGTGGAATTAGTTGTAGACGGCATCAGCTATACTCAGCCAAAAAGTATAGAAAATCTGTTGGCCAATAAATTCAGCTCAAATTTCACCTCCCCATCATCCCCAGCGATACTCCTAGAAATACCCTCCACCACTCCCCCAGCAATTATACCAAAACAACAGGTTGCCACTGCACTCTCTAAAAGTAACAACATGGCTTCAATGGATGCCAATGATATAACAGATTACCTCTTAAACAGATTGAATCAGGACCATTAGGATCTCTATTTAACCACAACCTGGACTGGCTTTGTCTCGATATTGTGGAAGACAACAGCAGTCATCCCTCTGCATAAAGAGGGACCATCAGCTGACCTGGAAAATTACAGACCCATATATTTGACTAGTCTTATATGTAAAGCCATGTAAAGAATAATCATGGACCTGATAATTAATGACATAGGAAAATTCCAAACACTGGACCCAAACCAACTCGGCATTGTCTAGGGAAAATCATGCCTGCTAAACCTGGTGGACTTCTTTGAGAAAGTGACTACAGCCATGGATGAGGGTAAAACAGTTCATACTGCCTATGTTGACCTGACTAAGCCATTTGATACAATTCCCCTTGCAGGTATTACAAATACACTCACAAAACTGGGCATAAATCCCTATGTCACCAAATGGATAGCTAATTGGCTCATGGACAGGACACGTGGGTTAAAGTGGGTGATGCCAGTTCTAGCAAGAGTCCAGTTAATAGTATTTTGCCACAGGACTCAGTGCTGGAACAACTCCTGTTCAGAATATACCTCGCTGAAATCAAGGCTAATGTGGAAGATCGCTGGATGACAAAGTTTCCCAATGACTGCAAGCTGGGGACAATCATCTGAATCCTTCAGCAATGTAGATATCCTTCAGGTAGGTCTAAATCAGACAAACTATTGGTGCCAGAGCAATGGCCTAAAACTTAATGCAAAAAAAATGCATTATCATACCCTTTGGGAAATCAAATACTCCTACAAGTTGCATTAATAGCACATACCTAAGAGTAGACTTAGAGGTGAGAGATCTGGGTACATGGTTAATAGCAAGCCTGAACTTTGACCACCATGTGTCCGCAGTGGTGAGGAAGTGCTTTTATGTGACACAGTTTATAAGTAAAGAAATGTATGGCATCAAGATCCAAGAAAGTTATAGCCCCATTGTACTTAGCCCTCATTAGATCAATAATTGATTAGAATGCACCATTTGGCACATACTTGGCTAGGTACTTACAACAGCTGGAGTGACCTCAGAAGTTCCTTACAAATAAAATACAGGTGTTAACAACATGTCCTATGTGGACAGCCTAAAAACCTTATCCCTTTACTGTGTCTTCTACTGACTATTAAGGAGTAACATATGCCTTACCTACAAGGCACTCACAATTCCAGCCCTGATGGAGCTGTTACACATCTGCCAGACAAGCAACACAAGGGTCACCCAATCTAGGGATCTAAACCTGGTCTGTGACTCAAAAAAAAAAAAACACGCTGGAGAGACAGATATCTGTCTCAGAGATTACCACTTTTTCGGAACAGGATTCCTATTCATGTTAAGCTGAGTCCCTCTCTGGCCCTCTTCAAATGTAGTTTGGATCAGTGCATGGGGAATCACAAATTCACACCTGGGGTACCGCCTTTGTCCTTTATGGACAGGGGCAGTCTTTAAAATTCTCAGGGCATAGGCAGAAACCTATGCCATTGTCTTGCTGCTAGGGACCATATAGCAGATAAAACTGGGTTATACTGGCTATGCTTGTAATGGCTCTTAAGGCGTTAGCCTAGTAATCTCCTATGAACCTATAAACCTATGTTACAGGTAGAGACATTTATACTTCATTTTGTGTTTAATATGTGGATAATTATACTTGAACAGTAGGAAGTATGAGTGCTGATGTAGACAGGGTGTGACCAGGAGATGAAGTTCAAAGGCATTTTGCTTGGAGACAATGCAAGAAATTTGCTGGAATTGAGAGGATAATAAAGGTTGGTAGGATGCTAAGTGTACAAGCAGGAGAAATGGTACCAGGATGAGGAATTTTAGGAGAATTGTTATTTCTGAAATGTAAGAAACAGAGGGGTTTGAAAGATAGAGGATGAGGATATAGTTAAAAAGGAAGTAGGGAGAGTTTATTTGGGGAAAGTAAAACTTTAAATTTAGTATTATAGATTGTGTTGGGTCTGTAAGTTTACAAGTGATTTTAAAATGGGTGAGTGTTTCAGAGCATGGGCATGGGAATTATTGATATGAATAAGGATGGGAATATGTGGTGAGGTGCCAGTTATCAGTGTAGAACAGGTATGGGTACATATGGGTAGTAAAGCAAAAATACTGATTTAATTGTGTATGAGTATAGAGAGATGAGAGCAAGGCTGAGAAATATTATAGAAGAAGAGATGAGAAATAAATATTAATCTGATTGTTGTACATGACAGGATATCAATGGGATGAATGGAAGATGGAGTTTTGCTAATGAATTGCTTAGCTGTACTGTTGGAGAGGAGTCTGAGTAGGGTGGATATAGTGCAGAGCAGTATGGGAGGGATAAAGGGTTTTGGGAATGATGTTAAATGTTAGATGGAAGTTGGGAATAGCTGAACAGAAAAATAAATTATTTTATAACAGCAGTAAAGTTGCTTGGGGAGGTATAGGGATTGGGTGTCATAGGAGATAGTTGTGCATGGGTAGTATAATACTGTAGTAAGGTGGGGTGCATAACAATTGGGGTTGAGTAAGGGAGCATACTGAGGCTTCCCAGTCTCAGGCCCT
>NC_056743.1:706427559-706650059 GCF_019279795.1 Protopterus annectens
TGCTTGTCTTTGTTGCTATGCTAACAGTGAACTAAGAACTGTCTTGTCTTTTGTTGCTATGCTAACAGTGAACTAAGAACTGACTTGTCTTTTGTTGCTATGCTAACAGTGAACTAAGAACTGTCTTGTCTTTTGTTGCTATGCTAACAGTGAACTAAGAACTGTCTTGTCTTTTGTTGCTATGCTAACAGTGAACTAAGAACTGACTTGTCTTTTGTTGCTATGCTAACAGTGAACTAAGAACTGTCTTGTCTTTTGTTGCTATGCTAACAGTGAACTAAGAACTGTCTTGTCTTTTGTTGCTATGCTAACAGTGAACTAAGAACTGTCTTGTCTTTTGTTGCTATGCTAACAGTGAACTAAGAACTGTCTTGTCTTTTGTTGCTATGCTAACAGTGAACTAAGAACTGTCTTGTCTTTTGTTGCTATGCTAACAGTGAACTAAGAACTGTCTTGTCTTTTGTTGCTATGCTAACAGTGAACTAAGAACTGACTTGTCTTTTGTTGCTATGCTAACAGTGAACTAAGAACTGACTTGTCTTTTGTTGCTATGCTAACAGTGAACTAAGAACTGTCTTGTCTTTTGTTGCTATGCTAACAGTGAACTAAGAACTGTCTTGTCTTTTGTTGCTATGCTAACAGTGAACTAAGAACTGTCTTGTCTTTTGTTGCTATGCTAACAGTGAACTAAGAACTGTCTTGTCTTTTGTTGCTATGCTAACAGTGAACTAAGAACTGTCTTGTCTTTTGTTGCTATGCTAACAGTGAACTAAGAACTGACTTGTCTTTTGTTGCTATGCTAACAGTGAACTAAGAACTGTCTTGTCTTTTGTTGCTATGCTAACAGTGAACTAAGAACTGTCTTGTCTTTTGTTGCTATGCTAACAGTGAACTAAGAACTGACTTGTCTTTTGTTGCTATGCTAACAGTGAACTAAGAACTGTCTTGTCTTTTGTTGCTATGCTAACAGTGAACTAAGAACTGTCTTGTCTTTTGTTGCTATGCTAACAGTGAACTAAGAACTGTCTTGTCTTTTGTTGCTATGCTAACAGTGAACTAAGAACTGTCTTGTCTTTTGTTGCTATGCTAACAGTGAACTAAGAACTGTCTTGTCTTTTGTTGCTATGCTAACAGTGAACTAAGAACTGTCTTGTCTTTTGTTGCTATGCTAACAGTGAACTAAGAACTGACTTGTCTTTTGTTGCTATGCTAACAGTGAACTAAGAACTGTCTTGTCTTTTGTTGCTATGCTAACAGTGAACTAAGAACTGTCTTGTCTTTTGTTGCTATGCTAACAGTGAACTAAGAACTGACTTGTCTTTTGTTGCTATGCTAACAGTGAACTAAGAACTGTCTTGTCTTTTGTTGCTATGCTAACAGTGAACTAAGAACTGTCTTGTCTTTTGTTGCTATGCTAACAGTGAACTAAGAACTGACTTGTCTTTTGTTGCTATGCTAACAGTGAACTAAGAACTGTCTTGTCTTTTGTTGCTATGCTAACAGTGAACTAAGAACTGACTTGTCTTTTGTTGCTATGCTAACAGTGAACTAAGAACTGTCTTGTCTTTTGTTGCTATGCTAACAGTGAACTAAGAACTGTCTTGTCTTTTGTTGCTATGCTAACAGTGAACTAAGAACTGACTTGTCTTTTGTTGCTATGCTAACAGTGAACTAAGAACTGTCTTGTCTTTTGTTGCTATGCTAACAGTGAACTAAGAACTGTCTTGTCTTTTGTTGCTATGCTAACAGTGAACTAAGAACTGTCTTGTCTTTTGTTGCTATGCTAACAGTGAACTAAGAACTGTCTTGTCTTTTGTTGCTATGCTAACAGTGAACTAAGAACTGACTTGTCTTTTGTTGCTATGCTAACAGTGAACTAAGAACTGTCTTGTCTTTTGTTGCTATGCTAACAGTGAACTAAGAACTGTCTTGTCTTTTGTTGCTATGCTAACAGTGAACTAAGAACTGACTTGTCTTTTGTTGCTATGCTAACAGTGAACTAAGAACTGTCTTGTCTTTTGTTGCTATGCTAACAGTGAACTAAGAACTGTCTTGTCTTTTGTTGCTATGCTAACAGTGAACTAAGAACTGACTTGTCTTTTGTTGCTATGCTAACAGTGAACTAAGAACTGTCTTGTCTTTTGTTGCTATGCTAACAGTGAACTAAGAACTGTCTTGTCTTTTGTTGCTATGCTAACAGTGAACTAAGAACTGACTTGTCTTTTGTTGCTATGCTAACAGTGAACTAAGAACTGTCTTGTCTTTTGTTGCTATGCTAACAGTGAACTAAGAACTGACTTGTCTTTTGTTGCTATGCTAACAGTGAACTAAGAACTGTCTTGTCTTTTGTTGCTATGCTAACAGTGAACTAAGAACTGTCTTGTCTTTTGTTGCTATGCTAACAGTGAACTAAGAACTGTCTTGTCTTTTGTTGCTATGCTAACAGTGAACTAAGAACTGACTTGTCTTTTGTTGCTATGCTAACAGTGAACTAAGAACTGTCTTGTCTTTTGTTGCTATGCTAACAGTGAACTAAGAACTGTCTTGTCTTTTGTTGCTATGCTAACAGTGAACTAAGAACTGACTTGTCTTTTGTTGCTATGCTAACAGTGAACTAAGAACTGACTTGTCTTTTGTTGCTATGCTAACAGTGAACTAAGAACTGTCTTGTCTTTTGTTGCTATGCTAACAGTGAACTAAGAACTGTCTTGTCTTTTGTTGCTATGCTAACAGTGAACTAAGAACTGACTTGTCTTTTGTTGCTATGCTAACAGTGAACTAAGAACTGTCTTGTCTTTTGTTGCTATGCTAACAGTGAACTAAGAACTGACTTGTCTTTTGTTGCTATGCTAACAGTGAACTAAGAACTGTCTTGTCTTTTGTTGCTATGCTAACAGTGAACTAAGAACTGACTTGTCTTTTGTTGCTATGCTAACAGTGAACTAAGAACTGTCTTGTCTTTTGTTGCTATGCTAACAGTGAACTAAGAACTGACTTGTCTTTTGTTGCTATGCTAACAGTGAACTAAGAACTGTCTTGTCTTTTGTTGCTATGCTAACAGTGAACTAAGAACTGACTTGTCTTTTGTTGCTATGCTAACAGTGAACTAAGAACTGTCTTGTCTTTTGTTGCTATGCTAACAGTGAACTAAGAACTGTCTTGTCTTTTGTTGCTATGCTAACAGTGAACTAAGAACTGTCTTGTCTTTTGTTGCTATGCTAACAGTGAACTAAGAACTGTCTTGTCTTTTGTTGCTATGCTAACAGTGAACTAAGAACTGACTTGTCTTTTGTTGCTATGCTAACAGTGAACTAAGAACTGTCTTGTCTTTTGTTGCTATGCTAACAGTGAACTAAGAACTGTCTTGTCTTTTGTTGCTATGCTAACAGTGAACTAAGAACTGACTTGTCTTTTGTTGCTATGCTAACAGTGAACTAAGAACTGTCTTGTCTTTTGTTGCTATGCTAACAGTGAACTAAGAACTGACTTGTCTTTTGTTGCTATGCTAACAGTGAACTAAGAACTGACTTGTCTTTTGTTGCTATGCTAACAGTGAACTAAGAACTGTCTTGTCTTTTGTTGCTATGCTAACAGTGAACTAAGAACTGTCTTGTCTTTTGTTGCTATGCTAACAGTGAACTAAGAACTGACTTGTCTTTTGTTGCTATGCTAACAGTGAACTAAGAACTGTCTTGTCTTTTGTTGCTATGCTAACAGTGAACTAAGAACTGACTTGTCTTTTGTTGCTATGCTAACAGTGAACTAAGAACTGTCTTGTCTTTTGTTGCTATGCTAACAGTGAACTAAGAACTGACTTGTCTTTTGTTGCTATGCTAACAGTGAACTAAGAACTGTCTTGTCTTTTGTTGCTATGCTAACAGTGAACTAAGAACTGACTTGTCTTTTGTTGCTATGCTAACAGTGAACTAAGAACTGTCTTGTCTTTTGTTGCTATGCTAACAGTGAACTAAGAACTGTCTTGTCTTTTGTTGCTATGCTAACAGTGAACTAAGAACTGTCTTGTCTTTTGTTGCTATGCTAACAGTGAACTAAGAACTGACTTGTCTTTTGTTGCTATGCTAACAGTGAACTAAGAACTGTCTTGTCTTTTGTTGCTATGCTAACAGTGAACTAAGAACTGTCTTGTCTTTTGTTGCTATGCTAACAGTGAACTAAGAACTGTCTTGTCTTTTGTTGCTATGCTAACAGTGAACTAAGAACTGTCTTGTCTTTTGTTGCTATGCTAACAGTGAACTAAGAACTGTCTTGTCTTTTGTTGCTATGCTAACAGTGAACTAAGAACTGACTTGTCTTTTGTTGCTATGCTAACAGTGAACTAAGAACTGTCTTGTCTTTTGTTGCTATGCTAACAGTGAACTAAGAACTGACTTGTCTTTTGTTGCTATGCTAACAGTGAACTAAGAACTGTCTTGTCTTTTGTTGCTATGCTAACAGTGAACTAAGAACTGACTTGTCTTTTGTTGCTATGCTAACAGTGAACTAAGAACTGTCTTGTCTTTTGTTGCTATGCTAACAGTGAACTAAGAACTGACTTGTCTTTTGTTGCTATGCTAACAGTGAACTAAGAACTGTCTTGTCTTTTGTTGCTATGCTAACAGTGAACTAAGAACTGTCTTGTCTTTTGTTGCTATGCTAACAGTGAACTAAGAACTGTCTTGTCTTTTGTTGCTATGCTAACAGTGAACTAAGAACTGTCTTGTCTTTTGTTGCTATGCTAACAGTGAACTAAGAACTGTCTTGTCTTTTGTTGCTATGCTAACAGTGAACTAAGAACTGACTTGTCTTTTGTTGCTATGCTAACAGTGAACTAAGAACTGTCTTGTCTTTTGTTGCTATGCTAACAGTGAACTAAGAACTGTCTTGTCTTTTGTTGCTATGCTAACAGTGAACTAAGAACTGACTTGTCTTTTGTTGCTATGCTAACAGTGAACTAAGAACTGTCTTGTCTTTTGTTGCTATGCTAACAGTGAACTAAGAACTGTCTTGTCTTTTGTTGCTATGCTAACAGTGAACTAAGAACTGTCTTGTCTTTTGTTGCTATGCTAACAGTGAACTAAGAACTGACTTGTCTTTTGTTGCTATGCTAACAGTGAACTAAGAACTGTCTTGTCTTTTGTTGCTATGCTAACAGTGAACTAAGAACTGTCTTGTCTTTTGTTGCTATGCTAACAGTGAACTAAGAACTGACTTGTCTTTTGTTGCTATGCTAACAGTGAACTAAGAACTGACTTGTCTTTTGTTGCTATGCTAACAGTGAACTAAGAACTGACTTGTCTTTTGTTGCTATGCTAACAGTGAACTAAGAACTGTCTTGTCTTTTGTTGCTATGCTAACAGTGAACTAAGAACTGTCTTGTCTTTTGTTGCTATGCTAACAGTGAACTAAGAACTGTCTTGTCTTTTGTTGCTATGCTAACAGTGAACTAAGAACTGTCTTGTCTTTTGTTGCTATGCTAACAGTGAACTAAGAACTGTCTTGTCTTTTGTTGCTATGCTAACAGTGAACTAAGAACTGACTTGTCTTTTGTTGCTATGCTAACAGTGAACTAAGAACTGTCTTGTCTTTTGTTGCTATGCTAACAGTGAACTAAGAACTGTCTTGTCTTTTGTTGCTATGCTAACAGTGAACTAAGAACTGACTTGTCTTTTGTTGCTATGCTAACAGTGAACTAAGAACTGTCTTGTCTTTTGTTGCTATGCTAACAGTGAACTAAGAACTGTCTTGTCTTTTGTTGCTATGCTAACAGTGAACTAAGAACTGTCTTGTCTTTTGTTGCTATGCTAACAGTGAACTAAGAACTGTCTTGTCTTTTGTTGCTATGCTAACAGTGAACTAAGAACTGACTTGTCTTTTGTTGCTATGCTAACAGTGAACTAAGAACTGTCTTGTCTTTTGTTGCTATGCTAACAGTGAACTAAGAACTGTCTTGTCTTTTGTTGCTATGCTAACAGTGAACTAAGAACTGACTTGTCTTTTGTTGCTATGCTAACAGTGAACTAAGAACTGTCTTGTCTTTTGTTGCTATGCTAACAGTGAACTAAGAACTGTCTTGTCTTTTGTTGCTATGCTAACAGTGAACTAAGAACTGTCTTGTCTTTTGTTGCTATGCTAACAGTGAACTAAGAACTGACTTGTCTTTTGTTGCTATGCTAACAGTGAACTAAGAACTGTCTTGTCTTTTGTTGCTATGCTAACAGTGAACTAAGAACTGACTTGTCTTTTGTTGCTATGCTAACAGTGAACTAAGAACTGTCTTGTCTTTTGTTGCTATGCTAACAGTGAACTAAGAACTGACTTGTCTTTTGTTGCTATGCTAACAGTGAACTAAGAACTGTCTTGTCTTTTGTTGCTATGCTAACAGTGAACTAAGAACTGTCTTGTCTTTTGTTGCTATGCTAACAGTGAACTAAGAACTGACTTGTCTTTTGTTGCTATGCTAACAGTGAACTAAGAACTGACTTGTCTTTTGTTGCTATGCTAACAGTGAACTAAGAACTGTCTTGTCTTTTGTTGCTATGCTAACAGTGAACTAAGAACTGTCTTGTCTTTTGTTGCTATGCTAACAGTGAACTAAGAACTGTCTTGTCTTTTGTTGCTATGCTAACAGTGAACTAAGAACTGACTTGTCTTTTGTTGCTATGCTAACAGTGAACTAAGAACTGTCTTGTCTTTTGTTGCTATGCTAACAGTGAACTAAGAACTGTCTTGTCTTTTGTTGCTATGCTAACAGTGAACTAAGAACTGACTTGTCTTTTGTTGCTATGCTAACAGTGAACTAAGAACTGTCTTGTCTTTTGTTGCTATGCTAACAGTGAACTAAGAACTGACTTGTCTTTTGTTGCTATGCTAACAGTGAACTAAGAACTGTCTTGTCTTTTGTTGCTATGCTAACAGTGAACTAAGAACTGACTTGTCTTTTGTTGCTATGCTAACAGTGAACTAAGAACTGTCTTGTCTTTTGTTGCTATGCTAACAGTGAACTAAGAACTGTCTTGTCTTTTGTTGCTATGCTAACAGTGAACTAAGAACTGTCTTGTCTTTTGTTGCTATGCTAACAGTGAACTAAGAACTGACTTGTCTTTTGTTGCTATGCTAACAGTGAACTAAGAACTGTCTTGTCTTTTGTTGCTATGCTAACAGTGAACTAAGAACTGTCTTGTCTTTTGTTGCTATGCTAACAGTGAACTAAGAACTGACTTGTCTTTTGTTGCTATGCTAACAGTGAACTAAGAACTGACTTGTCTTTTGTTGCTATGCTAACAGTGAACTAAGAACTGACTTGTCTTTTGTTGCTATGCTAACAGTGAACTAAGAACTGTCTTGTCTTTTGTTGCTATGCTAACAGTGAACTAAGAACTGTCTTGTCTTTTGTTGCTATGCTAACAGTGAACTAAGAACTGACTTGTCTTTTGTTGCTATGCTAACAGTGAACTAAGAACTGTCTTGTCTTTTGTTGCTATGCTAACAGTGAACTAAGAACTGTCTTGTCTTTTGTTGCTATGCTAACAGTGAACTAAGAACTGTCTTGTCTTTTGTTGCTATGCTAACAGTGAACTAAGAACTGTCTTGTCTTTTGTTGCTATGCTAACAGTGAACTAAGAACTGTCTTGTCTTTTGTTGCTATGCTAACAGTGAACTAAGAACTGACTTGTCTTTTGTTGCTATGCTAACAGTGAACTAAGAACTGACTTGTCTTTTGTTGCTATGCTAACAGTGAACTAAGAACTGTCTTGTCTTTTGTTGCTATGCTAACAGTGAACTAAGAACTGTCTTGTCTTTTGTTGCTATGCTAACAGTGAACTAAGAACTGACTTGTCTTTTGTTGCTATGCTAACAGTGAACTAAGAACTGTCTTGTCTTTTGTTGCTATGCTAACAGTGAACTAAGAACTGACTTGTCTTTTGTTGCTATGCTAACAGTGAACTAAGAACTGTCTTGTCTTTTGTTGCTATGCTAACAGTGAACTAAGAACTGTCTTGTCTTTTGTTGCTATGCTAACAGTGAACTAAGAACTGACTTGTCTTTTGTTGCTATGCTAACAGTGAACTAAGAACTGTCTTGTCTTTTGTTGCTATGCTAACAGTGAACTAAGAACTGACTTGTCTTTTGTTGCTATGCTAACAGTGAACTAAGAACTGTCTTGTCTTTTGTTGCTATGCTAACAGTGAACTAAGAACTGTCTTGTCTTTTGTTGCTATGCTAACAGTGAACTAAGAACTGACTTGTCTTTTGTTGCTATGCTAACAGTGAACTAAGAACTGACTTGTCTTTTGTTGCTATGCTAACAGTGAACTAAGAACTGACTTGTCTTTTGTTGCTATGCTAACAGTGAACTAAGAACTGTCTTGTCTTTTGTTGCTATGCTAACAGTGAACTAAGAACTGTCTTGTCTTTTGTTGCTATGCTAACAGTGAACTAAGAACTGACTTGTCTTTTGTTGCTATGCTAACAGTGAACTAAGAACTGTCTTGTCTTTTGTTGCTATGCTAACAGTGAACTAAGAACTGTCTTGTCTTTTGTTGCTATGCTAACAGTGAACTAAGAACTGACTTGTCTTTTGTTGCTATGCTAACAGTGAACTAAGAACTGTCTTGTCTTTTGTTGCTATGCTAACAGTGAACTAAGAACTGTCTTGTCTTTTGTTGCTATGCTAACAGTGAACTAAGAACTGACTTGTCTTTTGTTGCTATGCTAACAGTGAACTAAGAACTGTCTTGTCTTTTGTTGCTATGCTAACAGTGAACTAAGAACTGACTTGTCTTTTGTTGCTATGCTAACAGTGAACTAAGAACTGTCTTGTCTTTTGTTGCTATGCTAACAGTGAACTAAGAACTGACTTGTCTTTTGTTGCTATGCTAACAGTGAACTAAGAACTGTCTTGTCTTTTGTTGCTATGCTAACAGTGAACTAAGAACTGTCTTGTCTTTTGTTGCTATGCTAACAGTGAACTAAGAACTGACTTGTCTTTTGTTGCTATGCTAACAGTGAACTAAGAACTGTCTTGTCTTTTGTTGCTATGCTAACAGTGAACTAAGAACTGACTTGTCTTTTGTTGCTATGCTAACAGTGAACTAAGAACTGTCTTGTCTTTTGTTGCTATGCTAACAGTGAACTAAGAACTGTCTTGTCTTTTGTTGCTATGCTAACAGTGAACTAAGAACTGACTTGTCTTTTGTTGCTATGCTAACAGTGAACTAAGAACTGACTTGTCTTTTGTTGCTATGCTAACAGTGAACTAAGAACTGACTTGTCTTTTGTTGCTATGCTAACAGTGAACTAAGAACTGTCTTGTCTTTTGTTGCTATGCTAACAGTGAACTAAGAACTGTCTTGTCTTTTGTTGCTATGCTAACAGTGAACTAAGAACTGACTTGTCTTTTGTTGCTATGCTAACAGTGAACTAAGAACTGTCTTGTCTTTTGTTGCTATGCTAACAGTGAACTAAGAACTGTCTTGTCTTTTGTTGCTATGCTAACAGTGAACTAAGAACTGACTTGTCTTTTGTTGCTATGCTAACAGTGAACTAAGAACTGTCTTGTCTTTTGTTGCTATGCTAACAGTGAACTAAGAACTGTCTTGTCTTTTGTTGCTATGCTAACAGTGAACTAAGAACTGACTTGTCTTTTGTTGCTATGCTAACAGTGAACTAAGAACTGTCTTGTCTTTTGTTGCTATGCTAACAGTGAACTAAGAACTGACTTGTCTTTTGTTGCTATGCTAACAGTGAACTAAGAACTGTCTTGTCTTTTGTTGCTATGCTAACAGTGAACTAAGAACTGACTTGTCTTTTGTTGCTATGCTAACAGTGAACTAAGAACTGTCTTGTCTTTTGTTGCTATGCTAACAGTGAACTAAGAACTGTCTTGTCTTTTGTTGCTATGCTAACAGTGAACTAAGAACTGTCTTGTCTTTTGTTGCTATGCTAACAGTGAACTAAGAACTGACTTGTCTTTTGTTGCTATGCTAACAGTGAACTAAGAACTGTCTTGTCTTTTGTTGCTATGCTAACAGCGAACTAAGAACTGACTTGTCTTTTGTTGCTATGCTAACAGTGAACTAAGAACTGTCTTGTCTTTTGTTGCTATGCTAACAGTGAACTAAGAACTGTCTTGTCTTTTGTTGCTATGCTAACAGTGAACTAAGAACTGACTTGTCTTTTGTTGCTATGCTAACAGTGAACTAAGAACTGACTTGTCTTTTGTTGCTATGCTAACAGTGAACTAAGAACTGACTTGTCTTTTGTTGCTTTTGACTGTTAATCTAGCAACTTATAGAATTAGCTGTATTAAAATAGTATTTAGAAACTGTCCCCGATTTGGTACTTTTGTCCTTACTTATTGGTTCTACACCTTATTCTGGAGATAAAAGAGTGAGAGTTATGTGGGACACATAGTTATCAACCTTCCTTCTCCAAAATATGGAACACTACCTCTCATAACATGGAATAAATGGACAAAATGCAGAACACTTACTAACAACTTCTATTAGGAAGCAGGATAGTTAAAATGTGTCACTTTAAACTTAAAAAAAGTTCTTGTGATGAAATAATATGATTCAGTGTTGTATACCATGGCTATTAATGGCAGACCCTGTCAGTGTGGAACAGTGAGGAACATGGAACTTTTTAAGACTCATATGATAAATATTCCTCATAATGAGGTACAAATGAGATATATGGTTAGGCCTACTTGAAAAGAAACATAAATTAACAAAATAACTACATTGGGATTTTCCTTCCAGGAGCTGGCGGTACATTGTTACAATAATCATAGAATTCAAATATGATATAACATTTGATCTATATACCCAAAAATGCAATACTTTAGAATTACCTACTATGCCTAACATGACTTTATTTCAAAATTAAGGTGTGCAAACATTTTTTGTACACTGATGTTCTATGCCATTTTTCTTACACTGATATATTTTTACTATATCAATTTTCTTAGACTGATATAGTAAAAATATATATTTTTAATAAACAAAAATTATAGTATGAAAGACTTTTGAGGAAACTTCTGTAATATAACATCTGGGCCAGACTATTCAGCAAAGAAACACTCAGAACAATTCTAATTGAAGTCATGTTTTTCAAGTAAAAAGTCATGTTTGGAGGTATCCATCTTTTACAATTATTATTTTTATCATACTCCTCATAATAAAGTTGTAATTGATTTACAAAAAAAAGATGACGTTATGCTTTTTGACATTGTAGTTTTACTATTTACTCACTTTTTCTTTATAACCACACCCACAGTGTGATGTCATGGTAATTACTGAACAAAGATTTACATAGCACTCTGAAGTATTATGAACAATTAAAAATAACTTACCTCTTAGAGGAGCTGTGCCTTATTTACATCATGGTTTCATTAGTATATCATCATCATGTGTTAAATTTCAAAGTGTAGTGTTCCAGCTGCAAGAATTAGTTAAGAGCTTGTCTTTCTAGAAAGAGACTACTTCTGATGCATTTAAGATGAAAATGATGTATTTTATATAAAATACATTTGAAATGCTAAATGATCATAATGCCAAACAACATTACACTGACCGCAAAAGGTCAAAGCCCACATTGCCAAAAAACTCGGCTCATGTTCTATGTGGGGGGGGGGGGCAAGCCCTCCTGCATCCACATGTGGGCAGGCTGGGGCTCTCCCACACCTCATGCTTATTATATATACCATCTCTGAGATTGCACTACAGTGAGGGATGTGGAAACACCAATCCCTGCTGTATTACGGCCTCATCGGCATTTTCAGTTTCTTCCATTTTTTTGCCACTGTAATCCTGTTTGGTGCTCTAATCATTTGGTTTTATAAATGTAATCCATTTATACATTAATTTAGGTAGTGAGACATTGCAGGATCAGTCTTTTATGATTTCATGGCAGGAAATTCAGCTCTGACAAAACTTTTCAAGGATCATTCTTACCAACAAAATCAAATGCAAAAACAGCACACTTTCTGCTTCAAGAATTGCATACTTAACACTTTTTTTAAAATATGACCATTTCACTTTGTTTAAAAAAAAAACAGTTGCTCAGAGAATAGCAAAACAAAATAGTGCAGGCTTTCTTAATTGAAATATTAGTACAATTGAATTATATTTAATAAAAGTATGTAAGTAATTGAGGAAGAATGTTATTTTTTAGGAAATGTGAATGAAAGTTAAACTTCACAGTTCAATACACAGTAAGATGCCGTCCAGTTCGATTCTTAGCTAGAGCGTCTTCTGCGTGGAGACATGCGTGAATGGGCATACCTTTGTTGAAGGTTGTGCGTCAGGGCTGGTAACTCGGCACGTAAAAATCAACTACCAATCATTAGCGGACCAGAGTTCCACTGTGGCGACCCCTAACCGGGAAAAGCCGAAAGACGCAAACAAACACATAGTGTTTTTTTTGTTAGGTACACTGTTTTTCTTTCCATCCCAAAGACATGCCCTACAGGAACAGATTAATTCTTCCAGATTTGTGGCTGTCATGCAATGGGCTGGTATGTCCCCTACGCAAACTGACAATTTTCCACATCCGTCTGTCTGTTTGTGTATCATGCAGTAGGCTGGTAGGCACCCTATTCGGGTAAAGTTCACCTGCCTTGTACTCAATGAGTGCAGGGAGAGGCATTAAATGAAGAAATAAATTACCTTACACAATAACTTGGGTGGCTGAAACACTTTTATGTCCTTAAGGGTGATTAGTATATATCCCATGGGCATCCTCCACTACAGAAGATTTAATGAATTACACAGTGAAGACTCTAGCTTTGCTGAGTCTTTCATTCTGTTTTTACAGAATGGTTTGTCTGTGTGACCTTTTTACCCTGATATATATATATATATATATATATATATATATATATATATATAGAGAGAGAGAGAGAGAAAACACACACACACACAAAACATATAGGGCATGGGTAACCTTAACTTTATTTCTCTACGTAGACAAAATTACTTAATTTGCTGACATTAAATATGACTGTGTTATTACGTACCAAATGTGCCCTTTTGGTATACTATTTTGGATAGTTACAAACTTCTACATCTTTTACTGAAATAATTGTTATAACCAGTTGCCATTCATCAGCATACACTGTTATCAATAACTTATGTCCCACTTTTATATCTGAGATGCATAACCCAAAATGATCTGATCCCACACACAGCCCTACGGGACATCACTCATAACCCCAGCAAGGCAGACAGGTGATAGGCAAAACCCCTCCCAACCCAAAATTGTTGCATCCTATTGCTTTACTACTATTTTATCCATTGTATTACAAAATTATTAACAACCATGTCTTCAATTTTCAATAATTCTTTAGTTATAATAGAGCTGAATGGCTTGGCAAACACAAGCACCTTCATTCTTGACTTGTAAGCTGCTGTGTCTAAACATGTTGCATTTGAATAATATATCTTTGTAGTACCTTATTAACAGCCGAGTAACTACAAAGGGGATGACATTTGGCAGCCCATATAGTCTGCGTTATTTGGAGTGATGATCAGAACTGTCTGATCATCATCCATTAGGTAGTCATTGTTGCACATTACTGTCATTCAGTCTTCTCTACAGGATCAAACTGTAAAGGATTTCAGAATTTAGTTACTGCTATCCTGGCAGTTACCTGAGAGGATTAAAGCTCTGACTGGTTAATGAGCTGCTTCCAGTTGCAAGGGTGCAGGGTATGAATCATTCCACTTTAATTTATCTACTGTGTGACATTGAGAAAGTCAAATAAAGGGCAACAATGGGATTCTCTTATTAAATGCTCAACTTCTCTGTCCTTTTTCTCCCTATATTTACTGTCCTTGCTATGAATAAACAGCAACAGAGCATTTAAAATATTTTAAATTGACTGTTCCTCTTCACTAGAACAGTACCTTACTGACTATGGTAGTTTCACTTTCAAAAAACTTTTATCCCGCCCTGGAAAAGCTTGCTGCAGTCTCCAATTCATTGATGACATCAAGGCCAATGAATACAGATAGTTTTCTGGCCAGTTCCCTCCCCAAACTGACATCACCACAACCATTCTAAAAAGCCACCCATGCTGTGATGTCACGGCTCCCTGGTCCTTCTCCTACCCATACAGAAAGTAAAGGCTAGAACAAGGAAACAGTACATGATTCAAGTCGCCTGTTGTGAGTTATCAATCACAGCAGGTAACAGCTCAAATTACCCTTAGCACTTTGACAGCTAGCAAAATTAGGTGTGAAGGGTGATGGGAGATGAGTCAAAGTAGTACAATTCAGGCTTCACAAAGACAAAGTTTAGCTATTCTAAAATTGTAGCAGCAGTAAAAAGCACTTTGAATGTCTGTTCTGTGGCATTTGCACTGTATGTGTTTTAAGTAATCATTGAATGGCATGAAGTATTAATTAAAATTGACTGAAAGACAGCAATGTATGCATGTAAAATCAGTGCAGTGACAGGAGATTTAGGAAGAAAGAGGCCTGCGTGATGTAATTTTTTACAGACAAGCACTGCGTTGTGGGATACCTAGAGGCAGACTAAACAATCAGAATTACTTCAAGATGCCAGACTCCATGTGGTCAGACTCAGAAATTGTGTGTAAAAATATTTAAAAACCTGTGTTAAAATGTACACACCAAAAGACAGCTAGTTCACCCAGGCTAACACTGTGCTGAAAAGCAAATAAACTGTCTGTGCAATCCAATAATAAAAGTTCTGTTAAAATCCAGAATTTAATAAAATAATGAAATAAAACAAAATGAGAACAAAAATAATAAAAAATATAAGTCCCTTGTCCAACAATAAGTGCGTTTGAATAGTTCTTCTTTAGATCTGAGTGGATTATTTATTGGACAGTTCACTGCAGCAAAAGGGAATATCTCTTCATTTTTTTGTGTTAAAATGTAGGAAACACAAAACCACAATGAAATAAACATGTGTTTTGAGTCTGTGTTTGTAGTTCTCCTTTAACCAGACAGCACTTTGGAGCAATTGGGTATTTCGGCTAGACTCCTTGTTTCCAGGTCTGCAAGCATAATAACTATACACTTGTTGTCATTGTTTGACTGCCACTCTGTATTGTGTAACTGATCTAGTTGAGGAAATGTTATGGTATTATCACCAGCACACCAATGTTTTAATATAACAGGGCAATTTATTCTTTAAGGGCAGCAGGCACTCCATGTATAAATGAAGTACTGAAGTGCAAAGTTGTTTGTCAGCAGCAACCGCTGCCATGCTAATAGTTGTCTATAATGTTGAATTACTCAGATAACTTTTAATTCTGCAGAGATTGTGCATATTGACTTAACATATACCAGGTGGTTAATATCTCTTATGCTCTCATAGATACACTTGTCTGGGTCTTAGGGCATGATGCTTGTGATCTTTATGTAGTTTCATGTAGTTCATCCAAAGCTAACAATAAAGTATAGTTAATTTATTTCTTCATAACAATAAGGGGTTGTACACAGTCATCAAAGTGGCTACAACTGCTAGTGGGGGTGGAGGGCTTGCTGTGCATGAAAGTACCTTATGCTCTTATCATCTGATAATTTTTAAACCATCTTTAATCTGGCTTTACAGAATTAATGTGTGTGTGTGCACACTTGTGTGTGTTTGTCAAACAGTTTTGAAATATGTAACTTTGATCACTATTATTATTATTATTATTATTATTATTATTATTATTATTATTAATTTTTGGACACAGACATCTGAGAAGAATGAGGTCAACAATGAAGCTATAATTGGTGGGACTAAGGGATTTCTGTGGATAAAATGACTGATACTGCTTAGCTGCTAAAGTTAAAATTCATTAGTCTCTGTTTGCAGGGCTTGTGTATAGTAAGGTGACCACAACTGTTGAGAACAGATATTAGTGAATTACAATGACAGCAGCTTGAGAGGTCTTTTATGATTGAAATGTTCTGAAAACATTTGTCACTATTGGTTCATAAAATTTGTTTCACTGCTTACAAGAAAAATGTTTAAAACTAGAAATTTAAACATACTCTGTCAAATGTTGCTGTATTAAACAAGAAATATAATTTAATACAATCAGGTGAATCAAAGAACTCATGCATTTATGCATGTTCTTAAAAATGTGGGCAGAGGCCCATGGTTTGAAAACATTCTGGAGCCGAAGGTACATTTAATCCACAACTTGCTGTATGCATTTTCAAAGAATATTGAGTCTTGAGGCATTTTCAATGATTGTGAGTCACAAGGGAAGGAAAGCTTACTATTGCTCATCATGCTGTCTATTTTCAATTTGAGACTGCTTTTTTGTTTAGCAAATGGCCATCAGTGGCTGTACAATGAAATTTGAAATTAATCATTTAAATTAAATCCAAATCTCTTTAATCATTGTAAAAGAAAAGAGGAAAATAGTATGCACACTGACAAGTTTGAATGGTGTTTATGGTAACTGGAGACAAGTAATGGGACACTGAAATGGCTGCGGGAGGCCCTGGTCTGTTACCCTGGTTGGGGCCTCATTTGACCATAGTCCAGTATTCCTTCAATACATAGTGATCTCTTATATTAGAAACTACAGCAGTTATCATAGTGTCAATTGTTGATTTAGTACACCATACAGTTGATGATTTAAGAAAAGATCCCTTGAGCAATTTAAACAACAATGCCATCTGCATCAAGCCCTAGAATATCTCTTAAACATGTTCCTATTTTAAGAAACCTGGTCACTCATTTCATCACTAAAGAAACAGCCTTGAAGTCAGCTACTAATCCACTATAAACTGTAAAGGATCACTTTTAAGGTTTTCAACTTGTTCATATGTATAGCACCTTTCTGTGCTATTCTTTTTAACACCCATAACTCCTTATGGCATTATATTATTTTGGAGTTGAGTTGATAGGTTTATAGGATGCTACTAGGCTATTGACCCGAAGGTCTTTACAAACCTAGCTGCTAAATTCCAATATAATACTAGATGGGAGATATTGTCTATGTCCAAGATTTTTCTAGCAAGGACTATCCATGTCCAGGAGAGAAGCAGGGGTAATCCCAGGCAGAAATTTACGGTTCATCATTCAGTCGTCCAGGTTGTGCTTAAACAGGGTCATGGAGGTGCTTTCCTTGACATGAATTGGAAGCCTATTCCAGAGGCATGGCAACTTCTGAGAGATGTATCTGTCTCTTCAGCAGGTCCTATTTATGTTAAATGTTAGATTGACATCTCTGGAATGGGTAACTTTAGTCCCATTTGACTTACGAATATGCAGCCTTTTCATAAGATTTGGGTCAGAGATATCCCTGCAAGCCAGACATAAGTCACCCCTAAGTAGCCTATACACTACTGAGTACAATTACAGTGACTTCAGTCTGTTCTTATAAGAGATGTGATGGAGACCCCAAATTTTCTTAGTTAGAAATCTCTGAGGTCTGTCAAGTTGCTGCAGGTGTCTGGTAAAGCACATACCAAAGGGAGCATTATATATGGTAATAGGCCAGATGAAGGACAAGTACAAGGGAGTTATAATCTCTTTTGTGCTTGAGGCAATGTCTTTGCTAATCAAGTAGAATGCCTTCCTTATCACAGTAGACACATAGTGGTCAAAGCTGAGGTCACAGTTAACTTGTGTTCCCAGGTCTCTCACCACAGAATTGGTACTTAGGGTGTTATTGTTTATTTTATAATCTGCAGGGATATTGCTTTTACTGAAGGGAATGATGATGCAGTTTTTAGCATTTAGTTTAAGACTATGGCTTTGGCACCAATCACTGGTATGTGTAAGCCACTTTTGGAGAATGCTGACATCACTAGGGGATTCAATGATAGCACCTAATTTGCAGTCATCTGCAAACTTGGTTAGCCACAGCCCATCTGTTTTGGCCTGGAATTCTGAGAAGTATATGCCAAACAAGAGGGGGCCCAGCACTGACCCTTGCGGGACCTCACTGATGATAGGTCTATTGGTAGAGGTGGAATCTCCCACTTTGACTGAGTGTTGTCAATCTGTGAGCCAGTTTGCATCTCACCTAAGAACATAGGAGTTGATATTCAACTAGGTTAGTTTGTCAATGATGCCCAAATGTGGGATTGTGTCGAAGACCTTGGCCAAGTCAAGATAGGCTGTGTGTACAGTTTCGCCTTTGTCTACGGCTCTGGTCACATTCTCAAAGTCCACCAAGTTTAGCAGGTACAACCTACCCCTGACAAAACCAAACTGGGATGGATCCATGATGATGTTTTCCATTGCCTTACAAATGAGGCTAGTTAAACTTATGGGTCTATACTTACCCAGGTCTATTGCAGGGGGATAACAGATGCTGTTTTCCACTCAGTGGGGACAAAGCCAGTACTCAGGATGTGGTTGAATAGGGTGCCTAGTAGAGTAGCTAGCTGTTGTTTAAAAACATCAAGAATGCAGCACAGAATCCAATGGAGGCTGTGTTCTTAGTCTTGGAGAGCGCATTGATGACTTGATCTTTGGAGATGCAGGGTGGAGGTGATGTTGAAGGCATGGTTTGTAGTATACTTGTGGAGGGATAGGGGGTGAAGTTTTTGCCAAACCTGTCTGCTAGCAGGTTTGCAATTTCTGCAGGGTCAGTGTGTGCAGTACCATCCACAATTAGTTCCGCACACCTCTGAGTCCTACCTTTTAGTTTGCAGACAGAGTTGAAGAAAGTTTTATGGTTATCCTTGGCTATGGTTGTTAAATTCTTCTCATATTACTCTTTGAGGATTTTTGCAAGTTGTCTTATTTGCTTGTATTGGAGTATTGTAAAGAATTATATGCCATTTGTATATCAAACTGATTTGCACTGGTGCTTGTGTTGAAAATTTATTTGTAAAGCTGCTTGTGTTAAAAATGTACCAGCAGTGGGTCCTGCTTGACAGAAAAAAAATATACTTGTATGTCAGACTGTATTGTAATTGTGTAAATGTATATATTGTAACAGAGGATACTGGAAGAGAAGTGGTTCATCTCAGCCCCAACTAATGTTTAGAAAATATCCTGAAATTAAATTACGTAATAAAGACTGTACCTCACAGGTCTCAATGTAGCCAGAGACAAAAAGTCTATACTAGGAAGCCTTCTGTATTATCCTTGGGAGTGAACTAATTGATACTCTGGAAGGATGGAAGTTAAGTTTGAAACTGTTTTATGACTTCCAGGAACTGTAACAAATCTTAGCAAAACTCTATGTGTGTGTATTATGTCAAATATGTGTGAGATTATGGATCAGTTTTTAGTAAAGGGGGTAGTATGGAAAGTGGAATCAGATGACCAGATGTATTTGATGTCATTGTGTAATCCAGGACTGAAATGATGTTTTAGTACTAGATGAGACAGGAGTCTTAGAGCAGTCTATTTTTGGAACTGACAAGGCCACTTACCTATTTCATCTTGCCTTGCTTTAGTAAGTAACCAGGGAAAAGTACTTCTTTAGATCAGTCAGGAAAATATAGTGGAATTAGTTAAGTACTGTTTTTCTATATCTGTGTTATTTCAATATTTCCTGTGATTGAAACTCTGGTATTTATTGTAAAGAGATATTTAGTATTTTCATGTTCTTTTATTATTTATTATTAATATTTATTACTGTGGCTGGCCTTTTACAGAATATTTTAACCTTGGAGAGCACTTATATTTATTTGGTGACACTGTGGCCACTCCTGAAAGCCTCACTGTTTGGTCAACATTAGCATTTGTATTAGTATTAATTTCACTCAGTATAATTAGGTACCCTTGTAAGAACCTTACAGTAGTTGGCTTTGGAGTATCTGGTGGCAGTAACTACCTTATAATCTGGGCAGAGGGGCATAGCTAGTAAATATGTGCCAGTGTTTCCCAGGTGTGTGTGTGTGTGTGTGTGTGTGTGCATGAAAATCAAATCTCAAAGTGTATGTGTGTGTCACCTACTTGGAGCAGGACACAGAGCACTGGTTTCACAGAAAGAGAATGGTGGAGGACTTGCCTTGGGACACTTAGCTGAGGACTCAACTCTATAGCTGTGCCAGTGGGGAGTCTTACTGGGGGCCTGGAGAGAGAGAGAAGGAAACCCAGACCCCAGACTGAGTGTGTACCCTGTGTGCTCTTAAGGAAAATTGTGCTTGTCTGGCTCCCAGATTACTGGCCCGGGGGGCAAAATAATAAAACAGCAGTACAGATCTTTTCTTAAATAAGTAAAAGCAGCAGTTGGTGTGAAGTGCAGTCAAGTGCAACAAATGCAGTAGTAAAATTGAAACTTAGCATTCATAGTTCTCTTGGATGGTTTGGTATGATTGGAGGAGCAGAGGCTTAACTAACTCTAACTCTCTAAGACGAGCGCCAACCCGCAAAATTGCGATCCTTAAGTAAAATACAACAACAAAGCAACTAATACAAAGAAAGCAATGAAAAAGCTCAAACCATCATATGAAAAGGTAAGCTGGAAAAAGTACAAGGATACTAATTTTGTTCATTTAGGGTATACTATAGTGACAATATTAACCTCTGTTTTTCACTTTTTATTCATATTTCTATATTTACATTCATATTTCCATTAGTAAGTGAGCTATATATTATCGAGGGGCATATTTACTTACAAACTATAGCATAACATTAGACAAAACCTTGGATGAACTTGAAAATGTTGTTCATTCTTGCAATTTAAGTTTTACAGGTCAAGAAATATTGAATATTACTTGAGTGCCAATTTTGCAAATAGTTACAATTTTCATACATTGTAAAATTTCAGTAAATGAGCTCTCAAAAAGGAATTTATTGGGGGCGTGGCCAAGGATGAACACAGGATAGCAGCAGATTTCTTCAGCTCCACCAATTTCATTACATTGACAGGAATTAATTACTTAAAAAATTAATTTTTGAAGTAATTTTCTTTCTAAATATGTTTGTTTTATATAGTTCTTGAACTATATCTAAAAAAGAAAGGAAATCTTAATAATATTCCTGTCAGAAATTACTTTGGAAATTTTCCTGTCAGTTTATCAGTCTGAAATGAGTTCCAGTAAGACAAATTCTCAAGACTCCAGCATCAAGAAAGAACTTCAGTCTCTGATAATTATAGTCCAGCAACTTACTGCTAAGATGGATAAAATGGATACTAAAATAGACACTTTCATAGAAAAAACTACAAAACAAATAGACTTGTTACATATGGACCTGCAACAACAGAAGATCCAGATGACAGGCATAGAAGAAGCTGTGAATGACATGGAAAATAGAATACAAGAAGAGGAAATCAACATTGAGTTTCTGCTGAAACAAAATACACATTTACAAACAAAGCTGGATGACCTGGAAAATAGATCTAGGCGCAATAACATTAGGATTTTTGAACTGCCAGAAAATATTGAAGGTAACAATATTACTTCTTTTTTAACAACATGGCTCCCTAAAACTTTAGATTTACCAGAAGCATTCTCTTTTGGTATCGAAAGAGCACATAGATCTATAGCTAAAACTAACTCTAGCAAAAACTATCCTAGATCAGTTATAGTTAGATTTCTATCATCTTTTGATAAAGAGATGGTTCTTAAATCTGCTTGGGCTAACGCTCCTGTTAAGATTAATGAAACAACTGTGCGTTTTGACAATGACTATTCTTCCATGGTATTAGCTAAAAGAAAAGTTTTTCTGCCACTAATAAGGGAGCTTAAAAAAGCACAGTTTAAAACATACCTTCTGTTTCCTGCCAAGCTTAAAATCTTCCTTCCTGATGGTCCTAAAATTTTCGATGACTTAGACTCTGCTTTACTGTTTATCAAAAAATAAGATTTTGGAAAAAATAGAAGAAATGGAATGGGCTAGTCCTTCGTTAAAGAGACTGGCAACTGAAACTTCGTGGAAGACTTCAGAGAAGAAGAAGAGACTAAAAACAAATGATTTGTACTATGTTTTTTTCTCTCTCATCATTTTATTTTATTATTAATCTTTTTAAATATAGTTCCTGCATTTCCAGAAGCAACAAATATTTTGAAAAGATTGAATCAAAGTTATTCTTTGTGTGCAAAGAAATGTTTTGTTTCATAACTAGTCAAAATATCTGGAGATTTAATGGCAAGCTGTGATTTAACTTGTTTCTCTTTCTGAAGAGGAAAAATAAGGTCAGTAATTTGATACATTTTTTTCCTTTAAAAGTTTATATGTTCTTCAAATGCTATTCCTAATTATACTTTCTTGATTACACTGCTTATGCTTGTTTGTAAATAATCTGTCATGCTTTAACTAATAATAATTAGAACTAAATAATAGTAAATAATATGTTTTATTTTTAACTCTATTAATATAAACAGTAAGTAACATTCTATTGCATATACTTCTTATAGCTTTCTCTTACATTTTTTTATTTCTGCCTTACACCCTTTTACTTTCTACTCTCTTTTCTTTTCTTTATTAATATATAGAAATGCTTTTGATCATATAGACACAGTAAATAATAAGATTTGCATAGGAGTTGAGTTGGGACAAAAATGTTGAGTTTTGTTACTTATTAATAATTTTGGGCTTGATTTCACTTACATAGAGTCTGTAATAACCTGTAGAATGCATTGTGAATATTTTGTCATGTTTAGATGCATTTACACTGCTAAATGAATGTTTGTCACTAGTTTTTAATAAGTTTCCCGCCAAAATGTTAAGAGAGACAATCTGGGATGTGGGCTGTCTCATGCACAGTGTCCATGAGCTACTTCAAAAGCTTCAACTCTCAGAATTCTCACAGAGAAGCTGAAAGCAGCTAGTCTCACCTTTGACCTAGATATCACACTGACACATCACAGATACAGGAATGACACTACCTAATTATACTTTCTTGATTACACTGCTTATGCTTGTTTGTAAATAATCTGTCATGCTTTAACTAATAATAATAATTAGAACTAAATAATAGTAAATAATATGTTTTATTTTAACTCTATTAATATAAACAGTAAGTAATATTCTATTGTATATACTTCTTATAGCTTTCTCTTACATTTTTTTTTATTTCTGCCTTACACCCTTTTACTTTCTACTCTCTTTTCTTTTCTTTATTAATATATAGAAATACTTTTGATCATATAGACACAGTAAATAATAAGATTCACATAGGAGTTGAGTTGGGACAAAAATGTTGAGTTTTGTTACTTATTAATAATTTTGGGCTTGATTTCACTTACATAGAGTCTGTAATAACCTGTAGAATGCATTGTGAAGGTTTTGTCATGTTTAGATGCATTTACACTGCTAAATGAATGTTTGTCACTAGTTTTAATAAGTTTCCCACCAAAATGTTAAGAGAGACAATCTGGGATGTGGGCTGTCTCATGCACAGTGTCCATGAGCTACTTCAAAAGCTTCAACTCTCAGAATTCTCACAGAGAAGCTGAAAGCAGCTGGTCTCACCTTTGACCTAGATATCACACTGACACATCACAGATACAGGAATAGCAGATTAATAATATGTGTTAAAACCTATGTCCCAAACATATACATTACTATAACTCATTTAATTCATCTGATTGACAAGCATAAATAATTTTATAACTCTATACTGGAAGAAATTGTCATGTGATATATTTTAAAGCAGTAATATAGCATGTTTGTAAAATCTGGTTACTAAAATGTGTTTGCTGTGCATTATTTTGTATAAAGCAGACAGATTTATTGAAGGGACAGCAATGTAAGATGGTGCTCAGTAAAGATACAACTCAGTGAGATCAGATATATATATATATATATATATGTATGTGTGTGTGTGTGTGTGTGTATGTGTGTGTGTGTATGTGTGTGTGTGTTTGTGTGTATGTGTGTGTGTGTGTGTGTGTGTGTGTGTGTGTGTGTGTGTGTGTGTGTGTGTGTGTGTGTATGTGCGTATGTATGTGTGTGTGTGTGTGTGTGTGTGTGTGTGTGTGTGTGTGTGTTTCAACACAAAATAAATTACTTATTCAATACATCTTGTAATATCCCACCTTTATTTTTACTGGAAAAAGCACAATTGCAGGACTAGTACAGCTAAGCTATTTTACAGCTTTGCTGAATCTTCATTTAGAAGAGCACTTGCATTTTTTATACGTTATTTTCATATTGTACATCTTTGCTGCATCTTTACTGTAAAAACAATTATATGTTTTAGACAATTTTCAGCACTCATAATTAGATCTGTGCTAGATGTAAGAAGTGATTTCTTGATATAACTTTATACTCAGAAACAGAAGCAGTAGCTGACTTTACCCTACAGTATATCACTTAGAACAGATTGCAAAGAAACAGTTATCAGCCACAGTGCACTAGACATAGACATCTCCAAGCAAACAGGTTTCAGAACTGGTCATGTAACCAAAAGTTATTTGTTAGTTTCTGAATGACTGGTGCTTTACAAAGAGGAACAAAATAACACAACTTTAAGGTATATGAAAGGGGGCACAGTTGGCAGCATGTAAAATAATAAAGTGAAAATAAAAGATTGCTTTGCACACTGAAGTCCATAGTATATTTAATTTCTACTTTTTAACCCAGAGGCGTATGTTTTATTTTGTACTGCATTTTAATTACAGGTCAGCATAAGGAGTATCATAGTAACAGGGGGTCTCATTGCATGTTTGAGGACAGTAAGTTTGGCCCTCAGAACAGAAAGAATGTAACTTTGATTACAAAGAAGTACATTCATACTATGAGACTGTTGTATGTCAGAGTATTCCCTCTACTTCAAGGCACATCAGTGTCAGAGTTAGTATATATAAATAACCAGGATGTGTCATGTGCATCCCTGGTACAGGGTGTTTGCCCCATAAAAAATACTTTTTAATTTTAACAACAAATTTATCACTTCACTATTATGTTCTGAGGATTGCACCTACAGTTTTAGAGTTTTGGGACCAAATTCCAATAAGGCACATAGAAATAAGGACAACATGGGAAAAAAGCATCTACTGACCCTTCCGTTTAGTACTAGAAATGGCAGGCTGATTTTCTTTATGGATATCTAATGAAAATTCAACCTACATAGGAGTCTATTCACAGACCTGAAAAGGTTTGTTTTGAATGCTGCATGAGAAATTCTTTGCTCATAACAGCAGGGGTGTCACCAGGATTTTTATAGCTGTATACGGACTTACAAAATGGAATATTCCATTCTCCCAAAAATGCAGCCCTCCTTAACCCTAGAAACTAGAGACTTAACTAAAAAAATAAAAATTAGCGTTTCTGAAAAAAAGCATACAATTATATACCAATCCTTAATAAATTAAATCATAATACACATTATTGCACAAAATAAATTATCTTTAAAAATGCATGCCTTGACATACATGGCACATACCTGGCAATACCCAGTATATAATAAGCTTAACAGTCTTCAAACCAAGTTAAGAAATAAAGGTAATATTTTATTTATTAGGAAAGGTGAGGCAGGGCAAGTTAAAGGACAGTTTTCTGTAGTGACATTTGGTTGCATACCTCAACATTTTGTGAGTAATATTCTATACGCTGTTGTAAAATGATTTGCCTGTCAGTATTGTATGCAATAAAGTTAACATACCATTCTACAAGGAAACACAAACAAAATCTAATAATAGCAATCAGTTTCACAATGACTCAAAAGATGTTTCATAATTCTTCAACACTGCTAAACATTAGTAAAACTCAGTCCAAAAAGATGCGTGACTTTCCAATGAGCAATAAAATGAAAGTAGAAATTCAAACAAATAAATCCATGTAAGTTAGCAAATTGTTTATTCCAAACGAGTAAGCGCTTTCGCCAAAGGCTTCTTCAGACTCTTTACACAAACTAAAACTTTGAACATCACTTTTAAAACCAGCAAAAGCTTGTGATAGGATCTCTATAATCACATGTTTCCTTCATTTAAAAATACAGTAACCCATTAAACTCAGTTCCATAAATGTTACCTTGTTCAGCTAAGAAAAATACTGGTATATTAAAAGTAAGAACTGAATAGTTCAAAATAAACATACATAAAAAAACATACATAAAAAAACATACATAAAAAATGCATCGGTGCCCAAACATACATTATATTATATTAAACAATTGAGTATATCTCAGAGCCTTGTCATATTTACTTATCATCTCATGGTGCTTTAGGAAGATCTCGTACTGAACTTTCAGGCAGTATATATCAAAAAAGCCATTTCAGACTTGGTTAGTATAACCCAAACTGCTTGTAATGCACATATTTACAAAGTGTGACTTTAGATATTTCCGTGTTTTACTGGAAGTTCATACTATCCAGAGTAGACTCGTAAAACAGTCAACAATTACAGGTGGTTAAAAACTTGTATCACATTAGTTAGGCTATTCTCGTATAAATCAAAAGTTAAAACAGTTTTTCAAAATTACTTATTTTCTGCAGACTCTGAAAGCGTTTTAAAAATCACAGCACAACAAAGTATTCCTTGCGGCGTATGTGCCTGGTTAATCCTTGAACCAAACAAAGAACGTAGTTGCGCACTTACGTACCATAGCGCTCATCAAAATACACATTGTGTCTATTTAAAAAAACCCGATTAGGCTTACAACAGGCATAAGTACATGACGAGCTTTTCAATAGCTGTCCATTAGTTCATGCCTTAGTCTCTTCAATCTCCGTTAATAAACAGGGACATTTGACATTTCAGGATGTGAACGTAACTTACAAAAATGTGGGTGGAAGAATGCTTCAACAATAACGAAGCAACAAACGTCTATATGGAAACAGAGCAATATCTTAATAATTAACTTGACTCGTACAGATCCACAATGGTGGAAATAAGCACACTGACTTAAGCAACCATTAATTGCACTTTATAATTGTTACATCCTTGATACCCAAATTTAAAATATAGACATTGTGAAATGTTAAAACTCTTATGTGGTGAAGCGGAAAATATAGGGAAGGAATACATGAGGGGAAAGGGAAAATGGGAAGTATTTTGGCACATATATTCTGTTAATCCCGAATGGCATCCTGAGGTGTCTTACATTAGTTTTATAAACAGTACTTTTCAATACTAAATATATGTGTGCAAAGGTTCATTTCTTATGACAAATGTTGAAAGTATATGAAATGCCTACAATATGTCTGAGTATATAGATAGGTCATCTACACCATGGTCATAATGTTGTGAGGAAAATGTACCTAACTAATGTGGAATTTAGAACAGTTAGTGGGAGATCTCTTTACCTCGTAATCTTCTACTTTTCAAAAATGGCTTTATTTGGATTTTATCGTTAAGGCCTGGTGGTTTATCGGACCTTAATCTTATGATCCATCTTGTTTCTTGTTCTAAAGTTCTGTTAATTAGATCACCACCTCTGAATCCTTCATACACACATTGAATGGCACAGAACTTAAAGGAATGACTGGTACCAGTTGAACTTTTATGTCTAGCCAATGCATTGGTTTCTGTACCTACTCTAAGGTGGTACGTGTGTTCCCTAATCCTCTCCTTAAATGATCTATTTGTTTTCCTATGTAGTAACTATTACATCCTAAACATTTAGCCATATATATGACATTTTACTTTCACAGTTGGTGTTAGTGTTAAAATTGTAAATGCGTCCTGTAGTAGGGTGCTCAAAACTAGTTTCTTTATTAATATAAATACATTGATTGCAATGACCACAGGGTACTGTGTTTCTATTCACTGTCAACCTGTTAACTAGTGGATGTCTTGGTCTACATAGGATACTCTTCAGATTGGGAAGGTTTTTATAAGCTATACGAGGTGTGGGGCCAGCAATCTCACTAACTTCTATATCTGAATTCAAAATACCCCAGTGTTTCTTCATAATGCTTTTCACTTGCAGGCTCATTTTACTAAAAGTAAGGTTAGCTCTAACTTCATTCCTAGGGGAACCTGAGCTAGTGGTCATTGCTTCATGTGCCATAAAATATGGTTTCGCAGTACTTGTTCTTAAGGTCTCCACTGTGTTAATAGTGTCTAATATTTCTTTTTCTTTGTAACCTCTCTCCAGAAATCTCTCCTTCATGTCCTCTATTCCTGAAACATAAGTTTCTTGTTGTGGATTCAATCTAGATACCCTCATAAATTGTCCTTTAAGGACGTTTTGAAATACATGGCCGGGATGCATACTTTGTCTATGTAATATATTGTTTCTTTGGCAATCTTTCCTATAAATAGTTGTGTTGATCATGCTGTTCTGGATTAAAGTCCATGAGTAGGTTTGTACTCCCAGAGACACAAGTCTTAAATCTGTCCAGGACACTTGAAGTAGGTTCTAACACTCTCGGTACATAAGGCAGTTCAATATTCACATTACTTTCATTCGCCATCCTCACTCTCTGCAGCTCTGACAAAAGTAAAAAGTAAATGCACAAATCCAAAACTCAGAGCTGCTGTTAGTTGAGGTAGGATACTCACGCTAAAACACTAGTAAAACTCAGTCCAAAAAGATGCGTGACTTTCCAATGAGCAATAAAATGAAAGTAGAAATTCAAACAAATAAATCCATGTAAGTTAGCAAATTGTTTATTCCAAACGAGTAAGCGCTTTCGCCAAAGGCTTCTTCAGACTCTTTACACAAACTAAAACTTTGAACATCACTTTTAAAACCAGCAAAAGCTTGTGATATTTTATTAAACTTTGTTTCTTACTTGGACAATACCACGGACTTCTTAAAATTTACTGCAAACTTCTCAGTTAGCAATCTTCCATTTTTGGACGTGGAAGTATTTAGAATGACCAATGGTATGATCAACACAACTATTTATAGGAAAGATTGCCAAAGAAACAATATATTACATAGACAAAGTATGCATCCCGGCCATGTATTTCAAAACGTCCTTAAAGGACAATTTATGAGGGTATCTAGATTGAATCCACAACAAGAAACTTATGTTTCAGGAATAGAGGACATGAAGGAGAGATTTCTGGAGAGAGGTTACAAAGAAAAAGAAATATTAGACACTATTAACACAGTGGAGACCTTAAGAACAAGTACTGCGAAACCATATTTTATGGCACATGAAGCAATGACCACTAGCTCAGGTTCCCTTAGGAATGAAGTTAGAGCTAACCTTACTTTTAGTAAAATGAGCCTGCAAGTGAAAAGCATTATGAAGAAACACTGGGGTATTTTGAATTCAGATATAGAAGTTAGTGAGATTGCTGGCCCCACACCTCGTATAGCTTATAAAAACCTTCCCAATCTGAAGAGTATCCTATGTAGACCAAGACATCCACTAGTTAACAGGTTGACAGTGAATAGAAACACAGTACCCTGTGGTCATTGCAATCAATGTATTTATATTAATAAAGAAACTAGTTTTGAGCACCCTACTACAGGACGCATTTACAATTTTAACACTAACACCAACTGTGAAAGTAAAAATGTCATATATATGGCTAAATGTTTAGGATGTAATAGTTACTACATAGGAAAACAAATAGATCATTTAAGGAGAGGATTAGGGAACACACGCATTCACCTTAGAGTAGGTACAGAAACCAATGCATTGGCTAGACATAAAAGTTCAACTGGTACCAGTCATTCCTTTAAGTTCTGTGCCATTCAATGTGTGTATGAAGGATTCAGAGGTGGTGATCTAATTAACAGAACTTTAGAACAAGAAACAAGATGGATCATAAGATTAAGGTCCGATAAACCACCAGGCCTTAACGATAAAATCCAAATAAAGCCATTTTTGAAAAGTAGAAGATTACGAGGTAAAGAGATCTCCCACTAACTGTTCTAAATTCCACATTAGTTAGGTACATTTTCCTCACAACATTATGACCATGGTGTAGATGACCTATCTATATACTCAGACATATTGTAGGCATTTCATATACTTTCAACATTTGTCATAAGAAATGAACCTTTGCACACATATATTTAGTATTGAAAAGTACTGTTTATAAAAACTAATGTAAGACACCTCAGGATGCCATTCGGGATTAACAGAATATATGTGCCAAAATACTTCCCATTTTCCCTTTCCCTCATGTATTCCTTCCTATATTTTCTGCTTCACCACATAAGAGTTTTAACATTTCACAATGTCTATATTTTAAATTTGGGTATCAAGGATGTAACAATTATAAAGTGCAATTAATGGTTGCTTAAGTCAGTGTGCTTATTTCCACCATTGTGGATCTGTAGAGTCAAGTTAATTATTAAGATATTGCTCTGTTTCCATATAGACGCTTTGTTGCTTCGCTTATTGTTGAAGCATTCTTCCACCCACATTTTTGTAAGTTACGTTCACATCCTGAAATGTCAAATGTCCCTGTTTATTAACGGAGATTGAAGAGACTAAGGCATGAACTAATGGACAGCTATTGAAAAGCTCATGTACTTATGCCTGTTGTAAGCCTAATCGGCTTTTTTAAATAGACACAATGTTTATTTTATGAACGCTATGTACGTAAACGCACAGTAGCGTTCTTTGTTTTGCATTCAAGAATTAACCAGGCACATACGCAAGGAATACTTTGTTGTGCTGTGATTTTTAAAAACGTTTCAGAGTCTGCAGAAAATAAGTAATTTTGAAAAACTGTTTTTAACTTTTGATTTATACGAGAATAGCCTAACTAATGTGATACAAGTTTTAACCACCTGTAATTGTTGACTGTTTTACGAGTCTACTCTGGATAGTATGAACTTCCAGTAAAACACGGAAATATCTAAAGTCACACTTTGTAAATATGTGCATTACAAGCAGTTTGGGTTATACTAACCAAGTCTGAAATGGCTTTTTTGATATATACTGCCTGAAAGTTCAGTACGAGATCTTCCTAAAGCACCATGAGATGATAAGTAAATATGACAAGGCTCTGAGATATACTCAATTGTTTAATATAATATAATGTATGTTTGGGCACCGATGCATTTTTATGTATGTTTTTTATGTATGTTTTTATGTATGTTTATTTTGAACTATTCAGTTCTTACTTTTAATATACCAGTATTTTTCTTAGCTGAACAAGGTAACATTTATGGAACTGAGTTTAATGGGTTACTGTATTTTTAAATGAAGGAAACATGTGATTATAGAGATCCTATCACAAGCTTTTGCTGGTTTTAAAAGTGATGTTCAAAGTTTTAGTTTGTGTAAAGAGTCTGAAGAAGCCTTTGTAAGCGCTTACTCGTTTGGAATAAACAATTTGCTAACTTACATGGATTTATTTGTTTGAATTTCTACTTTCATTTTATTGCTCATTGGAAAGTCACGCATCTTTTTGGACTGAGTTTTACTAGTGTTTTAGCGTGAGTATCCTACCTCAACTAACAGCAGCTCTGAGTTTTGGATTTGTGCACTGCTAAACATTCACCAAGTTTGCTATGAAAAGTATTTAAATGAATGGCTTTTAGAAGTTTCATTTGTCAACAGGACACTTGTTGCAATAGTTTCACTTGTTCCTAACCTTTGCTGTTCTCTTGCAGATGAACTGTATTGCATAATTATGGTCATGCCTTAATGAAAACTAACGTTTTGCATGTTTCCAAAGTTTTCAGTCTGACTACTTCACACTAGACTGTAGGTGATGGATTGTTTCCCAGTATATAGTATAGCTATTGTTGTAACACTCATTTGGAAAGGTGATTCTTGCTCTGCCTTATCAATTACTTTGTAGTTGCTTTCTCTAATCAGCTTTGTATGATACTTTTGCACTATGTTTCATGATATGTCCTAGATTCTCAAGAGTCCCTATTTTTGAGGAACATTCTTATTTTCAGGCCTAATTTACCTTGCACAAGATGAACTATTTTTGGAGGCATATCCATATATTCAGACTTGATTTACCCCTTCAAACAAGTTTCAAAATCTCCCTTCATCAGATATGATTTTTGAAGCTGTATAATACACAGAAAATGACACCACATGATCAATATACTAGTGGCACCAATAATTTAAAGAAAGAGGATACACATCTTACATTTCCCTTCTTCAGAACCAATAATAAATTATCTTGTGTGGTAGAATTTTGCAATACATTTTTTGATATACTGTCTCTTTGATAATTTGATGAATATTCTCCATCATTTTGTTACTCTGTTTTTTAAACATGTGTTTCTGAGTAGTATCCCATAATTCCACTGGAAGTGGGAGAGTTGGTGCTATTGGATATTTAAATTTCATGTTAATTAGATGTCCAGATTTTGGGCTGGATGGCCCTAATTTTCAGTTATCTCTTTCTGTTCTCAATGTTTGCAAGATGAGAGGTATATGTCTGATAGGTTTTAGCACCTGCTGTTAAACTGTCTTTTTGACTTTTGACATCACCCGACCTTTAGTCCTTATCTCTGCTACCATTTTGCTAAGCTATCTCTCACTATATTATCCTGTAGTTTTCATATTTTTCACTGCAGTGCAGATATTTTTTGCTAAGCTTGTTTGGGTTGTCTGTGTAATTAAATACTTGTGGGACAAGCTGATTAACAAATAAATGCCATAAACAGAAACGTTTTTTATGTTATATAATTTGTTGCTTACACTATAAGGATTAGTGAAATACAAATCAAACTATATAAAATTTGTATATTACTATTGGCCTGAAACTTACTCAAAACCATTAAGAGAAGTAATATTTTGTATCTGATTAATATAAAGTTTTCTGCTATGGATAGAAGTAAATCAGGAAATAATTTTTTATTGTCAATCATCAGGCCATATTTGTTCTATCTGGGACAGGCTTTTCTAACAATTAGTCATGAAAGACTGAACAAAGTTCTTAGCTAGATTATTCTGATACTAACTCAGAGCTGTATCATCTGTAGTATTAACAGAGCATCCTAGCAACTAGTGACACAGCAGCAAAGCACACTTTTCATTTGCTTGCTGATAATATTGAATATGTTTCTTTGATCAAAGCTAGCAGATGCTCTGCCTGACAACATATGATACTCACAATGCATTTTTTCATGAAGTTATTTTCCCTCAAAGCTAGTTAAGCTTATGTACAACTTTCTTTTTCCTTCTTTTTTTATTTAGAATGATTTCTGAATATTCGGTTAGCTCAGTACACAGTTTCTATTATCCATTAGACCGTTGGTGTTATTCATTTAGTATGATGATTTATTGTATTAATGTAGTCACTGTTAGGTAATTATGTAGGAGTTATCCACTAAACAAAATCCTACTTAAAATATTGCATTTATTTAGGCAAATGGAATGCTGCCATGATGAAAGCTGAAAAGCACAAAGCCAAAAATACAGAATTTTTATAGCAGGCTTCATTTTCCCCTTGCTGCAGTAACTATAGGAGAGAAGTTTACCCCTTCCCTACATTACCAATGAAATACAAATGATTCTGAAGTTTCACTATTATAAAAAATATATAATATTAATGTACAACACTTGTATTTGTTTGATATTATTGTTAAGAAAAATGCTGTCTTTTCCTAATAATAATGCAAGATCTGGTGATTGCCATATATAGGCATTTTATGAAAGTAATGTTGTCCTTCTATATCACTGTTACATTATTCTTCATAGAAGGAATGTCCCACCTAGGGCAGCCCGACATTCAGCCAGTATGAAAAAGCCTAAAGAAAGATCTTGTTTGCACCATACTTCACATTTATGCTCCCCGCGCAGTAAGGCATAAAAGGGACATACGGACGCAACTATCTAGAACTTCTTTTGCCGCTAGGTTTAGCCAGTTGGTCTGAATGTCTTGTTGATGTACTGAATATTTAGCATCACCAGATAAGTGTCCCGTATTTTGTTTTTAATTTTTGTTGGTCTTGTATTTTATTTTGCTACCTATTGTTTATGTCATCCAAGAACAGGGTTGCCATATTTCCGACTGGCGAGGTAGGGACAAAAAAAAAAGGTCTTTCACAGCAAGTGAAGACAAAAAAAAAAAAAAAAGGCAGTTCCGCATTAAACACAAGCTCTGTGTTTAGCGATTTTTGACTGGCCCATATGCTTGTATACGAGCCAATCAAAAAAATCGCAAAATGGAGCTTCTTGTGTTTAATGCGGAACTGCCTGATGTTCCACATTAAACACAAGTAGCTCCGTGTTTAGAGATTTTTGATTGGCCCGTATGCCGGTATACAGGCCAATCAGAAAAAAAAAAAACAGAGGCTGTTTCGCTGGGATTTAAACCGGCAGTGCAGGACTCAGGATCGGGCTGCTAATCCCAGGACAATCCCACTCAAATAGGGATGTCTGGCAACCCTGTCCAAGAAGGGAAAATGTCAGTGCAGTAGGCAGATTCCCCATAAGGATCATCACGAACAGTGTCTTTTTTATTTGGTTGCATCCCACGACCATACCTCTTGTAGCACCTGTAAGGTTTTTGTGCCTAAGACATTCAGAAGCCATTTGTCTTCCCTGGCTATTTATCTTGAAAACCAAAAGCTTAAACAGTTAGCCCAGGGTACCATGGCTGAATCCTTTAACCCTGAGATACTCACACTAGATAAAAAGAAGGCCAAGAAGACTCAGACAGATTCTTTAGCTGCCCAGCCTCCACCAGACAACCCTCTAGAAGAAGGTAATAGCGCTATAGGTTGGTTGGCATCTATGTTGGATTCCTCTGCCTTACCTCTGCAGGAGGATGGCATGGATCCATCTTTTTGCAGGACCTCTGAGGCTTTGCAGGGGTCTGCTCCATCATGAGGTGTTATTCTTGGCTTCATCTCCAGTCTACCTGTGGACATTAAGGCCAAGTTGTTGGATACTCCTTTGGATGAAACACATCTTTCTGGGACAGCTGCTGACATGTTTAAGTCTCTTAAGGAGAAAGGCAAAGCCTCGCAAGACCTTAAACATATTTTTGTCTCTCCTATTCCTAAGTTCCAGAGGAATTATCCTTCTAGGTCTGCTTTTGTTCACAGGCAACGCTGCCAGGCTTTTAAGGGCAGGAAGAGTGGGAGGTGGGCCCCATCTGCTAAGGCTTCCTTTATCAGATAAGCCTACTTCTCTTTGTCAGTTCAACCCCTCCCATATTTTAGATCAGGTTCCTTTGTCCATTTGGCTCTCCCATTGTCTTCCCAATTGGCATCTCATCACTTCAGACTCTTGGGTTATTTCTATTGTCAGTCAGGGTTACTTCATGGTATAGAAATCTCTCCCTCCTTTTTCAGGGACTCCTCAACCATCTATAGTGTAACATTCCTCATTTCCCAGAAGTTCTAGGGTCTCTGTTGAACCAAGGTACCATTCAAACTGTCCCCTCCTTCCCAAGTAGGAAGTTTTTATTTCCCAAGATATTCCTGGTTCCTCGAAAGGAGGGCCCTTCGAGACCTATTTTGGATCTGTCCTGGCTCAATACCTTTCTTGAATACCTTGTTTTCAGATACTTACTCTTCAAACTCTGTTTCCTCTTTTATTACCCCAGACTGTTTTGGTGAACTGGATCTGAAAGATGCTTACATTCATATCCTTATTTACCTTCCATTCAGGAAGCCTTTATGTTTCTCTGTGTCTTCCTTTTCATTTTCAGTTCTCTGCTTTGCCCTTTGGCCTCTCTACTGTCCTAAGGGTATTCACAAAATGCCTACCTCCTATGACTGCTTTCTGCAGGCTCCAAGACATTCAGATTTTTACTTATCTAGATGACCTGTTGCTTCAGGTGCCTTCTCCCAGTCACCTGTTACATGATGCAGGTCACCATCTCTCTTCTTCAAAGTCTTGGGTTTACTATGAACTTCCAAAAGTCCATCCTGACTCCCTCTCAGGATCATATGTATCTGGGATACAGAGTTCAGATAGTACCAGTGTTGGCTTCTCTTCTGCCTACAAAGGTATTGTCATCGACAGCCTTCTTTCAGTCTCTTCTTCCTCTGACTGCCATGCCAGCCAGGGAGTTTCTTCGGGTCCTGGGTTTCATGGCCTCTTCTATTCCAGTGCTTCCCCTTGCCATATTGCATATGTGGAAGCTTCAGTGGTACCTCAAGTCAGTTTGGCTGCAGCATTGTCACCCTCTGGATTTCAGTGTACCTCTCTTTCCCTGTCTCAAGAAGGAATTTGCGTGGTGGACTCAACAGTTCGCTCTCAACCCAGGCAGGACCGTTCAGCCTCCAGTCCCTTCTCAAGAGCTGTTCATCAATGCCTCAAACATGGGATTATCTTGGTCACCTGAAAATTTAGGGTCTTTGGTCTTACCATAAGAAGTCAGACCATATCAACATCAAAGATCTCAGATGAGAGCTCTGATTCTGGCCCTTTAGGCTTTTCACTACATGTTCTGTCCAGGACCCTTGAAGATGTGCACAAACAACACTACAGTGATGTGGTATGTCAACAAGCATGGGGCCAAGAAATCTTATGCCCTCTACAAGATGGTGCTTTAGGCTTGGGAAGTGGCTCTCAGTTGTCAGTTAACTCTTCAGGCAGTATACATTTCTTCAGAGCACAGTCTAGTGGCAGACTCTCTGAGCAGGTTTAAAACACAGGGTTACAAATGGATGCTTCACAGGAATGTGTTTCTGGACATTGTCCATCAGTTGGTTATTCCTCAGGCAGACCTATTTGCCTTCACTCTGAACAGTCAGCTTCCTCTCTTCTGTTACAGAGTGCCATGCCATCTGGCATGGAAGACAGATGCCCTTTCCTTTCCTTGGAAGAGGATGAACTTTATGCTTTCCTTCCTCTTCCTCTACTTCCACCAGTCTTGCAGAAGATTCAGCTGGACTCCCCAAAATTCTTGCTAGTAACTCCCTTTTGGCTGAGACAGCACTGGTACCTCCCTGTTAATGCATCTGGCCAGGAGCAATCATCACAAGTTACCTCACTGGTTATATTTCCTCACAGAGGACAAGAGGTCTCTCATCCATCTCCACTTGTCTACTCTGCAACTGACATTGTGAGTGATAGGGTTTTGATCCCTTTCAGGCACCTCTTTTCTGAAAATGTGCTCAGAGTTTTCAAGGAGGCAAAGCAACCCTCAATGAGAAAATCTTATATGTCCAAATGGAAAAGATTTTTGGTCTGGCGCCATGCTCGTAAACAGGACCCTTTTTCAGAAGGGGTCCCTCTGGTCCTCTCCTATTTGTGAGTTGATCCAGTCTGCTTGACCTATTCTTCTGTGAAGGCCCATTTGTCAGCCATTGCTGCTTGTCTGCCCTCAAATCCTCTTTTGACTTCTCGTTTTGAGGTCTCCAAGAAAACCTATTCCTAATTCTTGGGACCTTAATTTTGTTTTGGAAAAATTGACTCAGGCTCCTTTTGAGCCTGCAGATTTTGCTTCTTTGTAACATTGTACCTGGGAGACTATTGTTGGGTCTTACTTCTGCTCAGAGAGTTTCTGAGCTCCAGGCCCTTATGGCCATTTCTCCTTTTTGGTGTCCCTTTGTACTAATCCTTATTTTATGCCCAAGGTAGTGAATGACTTGTTCTTGAATCAGTCAGTAGAACTTCCTTAATTTTTCACTACTTCTCAGTCTGCTAGTGAGAGGGTCCTGCATACCTTGGATTTGCACAGACAGCTCAGGTAGTCTTTGGATAAAACTAGGGCTATTTATAAGTCTGATCAGCTTTTTTTTTTTCCTTTCATGCCAGGTCTTTGGGTTTAGCTGTTTCTAAGCAAACCATCTTTTCCTGGATAGCTAAGGCTATTTATTTTTGTTATTCTTTTCATGGCAAGTCTCTGTCTGCTTCTGTTGGAGCTCATTCCAGTAAGGCTGTTGCCTTTTCTGGTTCCTTCTTCAACAGATTGGACACCAATTTCATCCTTGAAGCTGCTACTTGGTCTTCAGTGCATACCTTTACTGAACATTATAAGTTGGATATGATTTCTAGGTCCAGAGCAGGTTTTGCTGAAACCATTTTATGTGGGTTTGTTGAGGGCTTTTCTCAGTCTTCCACCACTCATTCTGTTTCTTGAGTTTTTTTCTCTCCCTTCTGTGAAGAATGCTGCAACAGTGATATGGAAGAAAGTAGTACAGTTGTGTAAAATCTTACCATAAAAGTAGATATCCATCTCTCCACTGTTGCAGTATTGGCTGCCTTCCTCTAACCCCTTCTTGTTTGTTCTGCATTTTTTCCTTCTGGATGTGCATGGACTCCTTTGTCTTATTGAAACTTATCTTCTGGGACAATTCAGCTCTAGGTGGTTGTCTCTGTATGTCCCTTTTATGCCCTACATTCTGTGTAGGGACCATAAATGTGATGTATGGTGCATACAAGATCTTTTGTAGGCTTTTTCGTACTGGCCAAGCATTGGGCTGCCCTGGGCAGAACATCCCTTCTATGAGGAATACTGTAACAGTGAAAAGAAGGACATCTATTGTTAAGGTAAGATTTTACACAACTGTACTTTCTGCCTGTATGAAGATGAGGCACACTTTATGCATCATTTCCCACTTATATACATATATACATACATACATACATACATGCAAATGACCAAAGGAGCAAATTCCAGTGCTAAATGTCACCTGAATAAAGCTATAGCAAGAGCAGGGTTAGTTGTTGCTCTGGGTGTAAGCTGTTATAAAGCATGATCATCACTGTAGTTAGGGTGCAATGAGTTCCTATAAGTATTACTGTCATACATGTAAACAGCAGCAGCAGCGGTGTGAAATCATGGCTGATTAAATGACAGTCAGTTAGTGTTTGCATGTTAAAAACTGCAGCAAGGAAACAGTTTAGCTGGTATTTGACAGAATTTAACAGAGATATATTATGTTGATACATAATAGCTCTTTCCCATGTTGAAGATTTATTTTTGAGTCTTTGAAACATGTGAACTGAAGCAGTTAGTCACAATAGCCACTCGATACAGTTTAGAACAGGTGTTAGTAAGGCAAAGAGATATACATGATGTCTCTTTGTTTAGCAAAAAACCTTTTTTTGGTCCACAAGTCTTTGAGGACTTTTTTTTTTGTCCTTAGGTTCAGACAGGAAGGGGGATGCCAAGAGGTGGCATTGTCCAAAGCACCTATCAGCCTATATACAGTTGTGCACCTGAACATGGCAAAGTTGAGACCCAGGAAAGAGAAACCTTTTTTTAAAGAAATATCCTTATTGCTACCATTGAATGAACTTAATTACATTATATACATTTTCAGTGCAACATAATTCCACCTCAACATTGTATTCATTTCCATAAATCTTGATTATGATAGCATTCAGCTTGAAACAGCAGTGATGTTCTTGTTATGACACTAAAGAGTTCTATATTTTCCTGGTTATATTGTCTCCACAACTTAATTACCTAGGAGATAAATATTCTACTACTTACAAGGCAAACGGAACACAGCTCTGGATAGAGTGCCCCTGATAAGCAAAAGAGGAAATCCAATGAAAAAAACTCCAGAGGCACACCACAACAAACGGAGCTGACCTGATGAAAACCTGTTTATTCACACAAAGAGCACAGAACAATGGTCAGTAAGTGCTTTCACGTTTCTCTGAATGCTTTTTTCAGACTTAAAAAGTACTCCTTCTATAGTACATCAATATAAAGGCAGGTTTAACCAGCTTGCACCAATCAATTGATTTAATTGATTTTTGATTACTGCAATAATTAACGATGTAATGGGATGATTTTGATTTGTGCAAGCTGGTTAAACCTGCCTTTATATTGATGTACTATAGAAGGAGTACTTTTTAAGTCTGAAGAAGCGTTCAGAGAAATGTGAAAGTGCTTCCTGGCCATTGTTCTGTGCTTTTTGTGTGAATAAACAGGTTTTCATCAGATCAGCTCCATTTGTCTTAGTGTGCCTCTGGAGTTTTTTTCATTGGATTTGCTTCTACTACTTACACTTAATTTACTTTTCTGACATTTATATGTATAACACTAATCTAGGGTATACACTGTAGATATCCTTTAACCAACCAAATCTCTCTGCACCCACACCAGTCCTCTGAATGCTATTTGCTGCTATATGCCAAGCATAGCATAGCTACTACTGTATACATGATCTCTCATGTGTTTTTCTTATATCCTCCTTTATCATTACTGATATTTTGTATTTCTTTATGCATCATGCGGTGCTTCTAAACTCTCGTCCAAAACTTCATCCTTTAGCAAACAGGCAGCTATGTCTATAATATTGCCCTCTGTCATTTAAGTACAGAAATTAGTAACATCTCTCAGTAGTCCTTTCCTTAATACATAACCTCTGCCTGTATGTTTACCTTCTTCTAGTAATGCATAGCATATACTAATTTCTAATGCAATCCCCAGCCCATGCAAAAACATAGACTATAACATAACTCATATGGAAACAGTGGAGCATCCATGTGGACTACTGAAGAGATGCTTCCATAGTCTAGACACCTGAGAAGGGGGACTGCAACATTGTCCAGATGTGCAGCAAGACCTTTGTTGCATGTGCCTTGCTCCACAACATGGCATTGTATAAACAACTGGAGAAGCAGGTGGCAAGGCCGACCATACAAGTCATAGCAGCAGCAGAATGTCAGGCTGCAGAGTCAAGGAAAGAACATGCAGCAACATTAAGACAGCTGAGACAGATGCAAGTGCAATACATAGCAGAACTGGCAACGAGGCAGCATCTTGTCCACAACTATGCACCATGACACAGAAAACACAGATTGAAGTGTTGCAAGTGATACCACACTCAGGTTATGCGGGGTAGTACATAGATTGACCACTATGTGCATTAGCCATTACCCACACATATCAGAGGGTAGACAGGACACAGTAGTCATCATTTTCATAGATGTGTGGGGACACAGCAACAGATGATTGTAAAACTATAATATGGGGTATGGAAGACTATGATATGGGTACTTTGGGAGACTGTGAGGATTCAAGCATCCATACCTCTCAACTGCAGAGATTTTTGCCTCATATTTTTGTCTGTTCCCCATTAAATTTCTGGTTTTATGGATTTTTGTGGCACATCAGTGAGGACTTCTTCTTCTTTCAGCTTTTCCTGGTTAGGGGTCACCACAGTGGATCACCTGTCCACTCATGATTGGCAGTAGAGTTTTATGCTGTTGAGTTGCCAGCCTTCCACGGAAAGCACTCACGCCTAGGGCCAATTTAGAGTGTTCAATACACCTACAGCATGCCTTTGGGATGTGGGAGGAAACAGGAGCACCCAGAGGAAACCCACATGACCACAGGGAGGACATGCAGGCTCCGCACAGAAGGCACCCCAGCCAAGGATCGAACCAAAGAACCTCTTGCTGTGAGGTGACAATGCTAACCTCTGCAACATCAGTGAAGACTGAATTCACTAAATAATGACAGGCATTTGAGTTTCTGACTTCATATCCTTCAGAAAAATGCATGGTAATACATGACCTTTTATTCGAGCAATTATTTCAAGTTTATAACAGCAATATTTAAAATGTGTCCCTATTTTGGGGCTTTGCCCCCACATTATTTTTAGCTTTGTCCAGACTTTTTGTCCTAAGGGGCTGAGAGTTATACAAGCATCACAGCCTCTAGTGATGAGGTACAGTTTCCACAATGTGACAATTGCTGGTGTCCATTGTGTTGGCTTGCTGGGTTGAGGATCAATTCTGCCTATGCTAGGGAAGAAGTAGAAATATAGTACTATGTGCATGCGTCCTGGCAGGCCATTATATATATATAAAGTTTGATGAGCAGCTTCAACCAAAATCTGGATGATGTTCATGACTGGGGAAGGCAGGCTGTATGCTCACAAGTAACAGAGAAGAGGTACTACTTACTGGATCATGCATGTAAAGCCTGTAGAGAGGATCCAAGTATTGACTCAGAGGAGCAATACAACCTATGATATAGACCATAGCCAAGGGTGACAAGCCTTATATCCACAGGTGACAATGATGCTACTTCATTAAGTATCAGTGTAATTTGACATCATGGGAGAGCCTGTGCCCAACCACTTCATGTCTAGACCTCCCCATGATCATGGAGTAAATGGCTTGAGGAGGCACATTGGATGGTGGTTTCAGTGTGTCTCATGGAGGCACTTATAAAGACCATATTGGCCATTAAAGGTCTCAGCAGCAATGTGTTCCTATCACTGCACTCCATGTCAATATGCAGCTGCTGCATGTCATTTAGGTATCTGCTGTTTAATTCTGAATGCTCTGTATATACCTTTACAGTGGCCTCAAAAATACTTTGAGTTGGTGACCCCTCCTCCTATAGTGCTATGGACAATTCCACTCTGTTCATTGGACTGTGCCACTTGCAAATTGCCATCATTATCAGCCACAACTGCCCTGATGACATCAGCCCAATGTTGCCCTGTCCTGCTGAACCATACATGAATGGAAACTGTAAAAGCATTAACACATGACACCATTGTGTTTACTCATTCTAGGGATATAAATTTATATCAACAAGTTAAAAAAAGACTTAGTGGATGGATAGGTTCCTAACTCAACATATTCCCATTAAATAAATGAAACTTCCACATAAGCAACAATGTGAGGCAAAAGAGCAGTGCCACAGCTGATGTAAAGGCTAAAAAACGTCTTTATTGTTAAAAACTGAGCACTTTCATCAGGACAATGCCTAGCTTCATCAGGGAAAGAGAAAGTGGGTAGGGCATATAATTAAAAAAAAAAAAAACATCAAACCATCAGACTGAAGCACAGACAGCTGAGTCCCCAAGACACCCTTAAGATACAAGACTGGTCACAGCAATGCTGGAGTAAGTCCACGGGTGTTAGGAGGAAGGTTGGCATTCCCAAACTGGATGTGTGAGGCACTGGGGGCTGGGCCAATAATAATGAGATCTGAAGGAATCTAACAAAAAAAAAGAAGAAATAAAGAAATTGAGAGTTATATTTCTCTCCCACTTCTAACCATCTCATTCTTTATTTGCTCACCTTGTGTTCTACCTTCTGCTTACTTCCTTTTTGAATCTCTGTCGTATATTCCAATTTCCAATGTATAATATAGTGAAAGTAGATGAAAACACCATACACATGCCCACAAAGGGTTTGCAATTCGAAATCAACTTGCTGTGATCATAAGTTACATGACATTTGGCAGAGAGCAATATCGGCGGTCATATATAACCACAGAGAAACAATAGTTCCTATCCTGTGGAAAAAATTAAGAGAAATCCTTAGCATACACAAACAATACTGCCATCAATTATGCAAATGAGTTGAGCATAGCTGCACATTATCAAGTCTTCTTCTTCTTCTTTTGGCTTTTCCCAGTTAGGGGTCTCCACAGCAGATCACCTGTCCGCTTACGATTGGCAGTAGAGTTTTACAGTGTTGAGTTGCCAGCCCGGCACCCAACCTTCCACGGAAGGCACACACACACACACACACACACACACACACACACACACACCTAGAGCCAATTTAGAGTGTCCAATCCACCTACAGCATGTCTTTGGGATGTGGGAGGAAACCGGAGCACCCGAAGGAAACCCACACGACCACAGGGAGGACATGCAGACTCTGCACAGAAGGCACCCCAGCCGAGGATCGAAGTAATAATGAAATATGATAAAGTTAATTCTTTACCTGTAGCAGCTTCTTTAGGTCAGTATATTCATAATGTGATGAAGTTCATTTTCTGTGCACTGAGTACAGTGTTCTAATCCCATGATGGTAGTATGCTATTTTACAATATTCTTTTTCCAGTATGTAGCTGTATTCCATTCCCATGCAATGTGTTTTCTTTATTCTGTCATGTTTTCTAGACTGTTTCTGTGGTCTTTCTGGGTAATGCTTTGTTTGAGAGATTATGAGAGGCAAAGTCATTGGTTTAAATGTATTTAGGTTTATTTCTATTTTCTTGCTATCATGTTTTCTATTCCCCTGAAATGAAACATTCTTATCATGTTTATGTAAATTATGGAAGGGAGTTAGGCAATTTCTAACTAAGTTAAAGTATGAGTTCATATTGCATTGTTAAACTAAGAAGTTGTGAGATATTCTCCTTACTCACTTCCATTAGCTCATTCCTTATTGGCTCACCTTGTATTCTACCCTGTGTTTACTTCCCCTTTCCATCTCTATCCTATACTCCCATTTCTAACCTTTAACCTGGTCAACAAATAGATAAACAGACCACAGACATGCACAAAGGGCTTATAAAACAGCTCATTCTTCTGCAGTCATACATTGTGCAACTGTTAATGCATGTATATACCCTCAGATTAATGGCAGAGCTAGTCCTATGGCAGAAATTAAGAGACATCCTTAGAACACACTATGATCTTGCCAGCAGCCATGGAAATGAGCTAAGTTTGGATGCTAACCAGCAGGTAGATGCACAATACAGTTAAGTGAATGCCTTTATTCAAACTGTTTTGATGGCTCAGTGCACTCAAGAAATGATTTCTATTGTGTCAGTGTACTGGATGGAGTGTTCAACTCTCATGGGGGTTGGATGGTATTTTATACTGATTGGAATCCACTCTGGACATGTGATACATTTCCCAAGCATGTTTCTTTTTAATGATCATCTGTAGTCTAACAACTTCAGTAGTTGCCCTGGCAAATGCATGCTATGGAGAATATTACTGTGAAAGAACTGTATTCTAGTCCTTTGAAGCCTATATTTTTTCTTGTTTCAGCCTGCCAATGTCCTTCATTTCTCTGGTATATGTGTGCTATAAGACCCTTTTTAGTTTGACTGTTTCAGTTGCACTGCTGTGTAGAATATCACTGAGATAGGCATGGGTTCCAATCCATTGATGTCTTATCTTTTTTCTTCATCCACCTCCATTCTGCTCAGTCCTTATTCCTTACCCTGTATTGTACCCACTGCTTGCTGCTCTTTTTTGATTCTTTGTCTTACACCTTTTCCTGCCTTTAATCTTGTTAACATTAGCATACCAAAAATGGGCTTATAAAAGAACAAAATCATCTTTCTGTGGTCAGACCATAGCACTACAAGTCAAAGCGAGTAATGTCAATATCTATATAGTGACAAAGAGAAACGGCATTTTTCATCTAATGTAAAAATTAAGAAAACTCTATATTTTGCACTAATCACTTACCATGCAGAAATAATAATAATAATACATGTATGCAACAGCTTCCATGGTTCACTGTACTCATGCAGTGATGGGTTTTAATCCCATGATTGGTGTATGTTGTTTTACAGTATTCAGTTTTCAGTTTTAAGCACTGTCCTAGCACTCCTTTGAAATGTGTATTTTGACAACTTCGCACTAACGTTTTGTGCTGCTTTACTTGCTAATGCATTGTCTGGTGAATATTAATTAGAGAGATAGTAGTTCAAATATATTGAGATCTACCTTGTATCAAGCTGCAAAAATATCCATATCAGGCACTAATAATTTGCCATCACATGCACATATGAACTAATTATTGACACACATCACTATGCAAATATAAAACAAGATAACTCTAATGCATGCAATTTAAGTACTTCATGGCTCAGTGTACTCATGCAGTGATGAGTACATTGTCAGCAAACTGGGAGGAGTGTTTTATTCCTCTTATTTTTGCATGTTGTTTTACAATATTGAGTTTTCAGTTGTCAGCACTGTTCTATCATTTTACCTGGTGCATTGTGTTGGATTTTCTTTACAAACATTCTAACATTCCCTTTGAATTATATGTTTTCTGAAGGCTTCATTAGAAGCTCTTCTGTGGTTTTATTTGCTAATGTAGTAGTCTAGAGAATATCGGTGACAAAAGACATCATGGACTTTGTTCACTGAAATGTGCTTTTAATAACATTTCTTATGAGTGCTTCCAATGACATGCCTTGCAAATGTACTGTTCTAGAACATATCAATGACAAAGGCAAGGATTCCTCTCCATTCAAGTGTAGTTTTCTTTTCTTGCTATCATGTGTTCCATTCCCATAAAATGTGTTTTTTCAGCAATCTCTCCAATGACAACCCTTGTTAATGCAGGGGTCTAGAGAATATCGGTAGCAAACATGGGGGTTCAAATCTATTCAGTTGTTGTTTTCCTTTTTTGCTATCATGTATTCCATTCCCTGAAATGAAATATTCTGGTCATCAGGTTGCAAATTATGTCAGGGAGTTTAGATCTCTCATCAGATTTATTTATGGATTTGTCTGCCATTGTTGAGCTGAGACATGTAGAAATACGTTCCTGTCACACCTCTGTCATGCTCCATCCTTATTTGTACACCTTGTGTGCTGATCTCTTCTTGCTTTCACTTTTCATATCTTGACTATATTCTCATTTACAACCTATTCATGCCAACAAAGGGCTTATAAAAACATATCTTATATACAGTCATAGTTAGCAGAGAACATTGTCAATGCCATATAGAAGTATAGAAATGGCACTCCATGTCCACTGGCAAAAATGAAGAAGGAGAATCGTTATTATGCACTAGCTAGTCATACAAGTATCACTGCACATACTAATCTGTAAAAAGTACAGCCTATTCCATTATTCTAACTCCTTCAATAGCTCAGTGCCAAGCCATTATTTTTACTGTGCAAATGCACTGATTGGTGCTTTCAAATCCCAAGGGAGTTGTCTTTTGTACTGCAATGTTTGGTTTGCAGTCTGCATACATGCTACATTTTCCTGATATGTATGTGTTAATGACCACTTTTACTATGACAGTTTCAGTGCTGCCCTTTACTAATACACTTGTATAATGAATTTCAATAGGAGAGTCATGGGGTCACTTCCCTTGAGGCTTATCTTTATTTTCTTGCCATAATCTTGCACATGTTCTACTTTTCCCTGATGTATGTGTTTTATGACCATATTCACTCTGACTTCTCCAGTGGTTTCTTTTGCTGCGGGAAACTGTGGAGACACTGGCTTTTGGACTGAATTGATGGGGTGAATCTCCTGAAGGTATCATATTTTTCTTTTTTACTGATAGTAATATCATAGCACAGGTCCACTGCTCACCCTCGAATGTTGTAAGGGCTGGTACAGGTCAGTACATCATGTTACTTTATTGTACCTCACCTGTTCTGTCTAGATTTCACATTACTGTTCATTTGTATATTGTAATACCACTTTCCCTGTTCCACTTTTCTGACATGCTTTGTTGCTCAACTCCCTCTGCACTTTTCTGTTTCTCTGCCATCAGTGCTATTTCTCTCTCACTGTATATTTCTCTCTCTCTCTCTCTCTATATATATATATATATATATATATTGCCAAACATTATATCAACATTATCACCCTGTGTGTGTGTGTGTGTGTGTGTGTGTGTGTGTGTGTGTGTGTGTGTGTGTGTGTGTGTGTGTGTGTGTGTGTGTGTGTGAACTCACCATGACTACTAGAGGTGCTCATGCACCTTCACTGTTTACCTCTGTTGCTTATACTTAACTTTGTCCATGAGGTTATCAAACATAATGCAAATTTGGGGCTAAGCTGTACTCATGATAAGGATATGATAATTGTGCACACTGGCCTGGCTGCACATCTATATAATTAGCATTGCTGCTTGTTGGACATACCTCTCAACTGTCCCTAATTTTTAGGGACGTCCCTGATTTTGACTCAAATTTTAGCCCTGTCCCTCTTAATCCCTCCTAAAGCTAGTGACTTTAGGAAAAAGGTGGTGAATAACACTTGATGAATAAGGACTTCTTTTACTTCAGAACATGTATATTAATCTATATGCTCCGATTCTGTCAATGTCTCAAGTTAATTGCATTAATATTTTAAGAGTGTCCCTGATTGTCCCTGATTTCTTCTGGATTTGTCCCTGATTCTGCTGAAATTTATCCCTGATGGGTTGCAGCACAAAAAGTGCTGGCTTGGCCATGGCCATGGACACAGCATTTCAGAATCTGAAGCCTGCCTTATTCAAAATAAGCACTATTTCTTCAGCAGAACTAATATCGCAATATCTTCTACACTTGTGTCTTAAATGCTCCCTCCAGTATTGTTCAAGTATATCATTAGCTTGTAAAGACATCAATCTCAAATTCCTTTACTACAAATATATAGCACTAAAGCTTTTCTATTCAAAACTTTGTGCATTGACTTTCATGTATGCACCAGATTACTACTTTTGCAAGCCTCAACAAAGAATAAGGCAATGAGACAACACTAATATTCAACATTGTTGCTCAGCAGAATGGATAATATTTCACCATATTTGAGTTAAGCTTCAAAGAAAGATTTTTTTTTTTTACATTTCCATATCGATACCCTTTCACGATATGCTGTAATATTCAGATTGACTTAAATAATATTATATAATTAAATGAATATAGGATTGTTGAAGACTAAAATTATAATATATAAAAGTCACATACATTAGGTTTTCAATTACTGACAGATATAAATTTTAGTAATATGTTTACATTATTGGGTAATGTACATCATGCTTTCAGTAATTACCTCCAAAAGGGTCCAAAAAAATCATTCACCCAATGCAAAAGCAAAATTTAGTCTATCACATCTGTAAGCTGAGCAAACCTTTTTAAGCTAGATTTTAAGGTACTTATTCATATTATTACCCAGACCACATGTTCAAGCAAAAAGTTCTACTCCAACCAGTTGTTGTTTCAAGAATTGTACACGTACAAAGCTGCCATTTATCACTGGAATCAAAAATTGCTTAATAGTCATCGTCTGTTTCTTCATTAACTTTAAATTCTCATTGTTTGACATTCTCTTTGTAGGTTTCTTCCATTTACAATCGAGTTAGTCATTCAATTTTTTCAACTGCTTCATCAGGACTATTAAAGTCAAACAGCTTACCATACGAGAATACCTTCAAAGTGACAGGGAATGACTTTATACTTATTTTTTATACTCCTTTATCATTTCATCAAATTGCAAATAATGACTCAGTTTCACTTCTGAATAACCATGCTCTACAAATACAGGTTTCCCTGCCACTAATAACTTTCTTCACATGTTGCCACAGTTTCTATAAAGTGTGTTTCTTTTCATAAAATGTCAACTATTGTATCAATATTGTTGTAGGTTTTTTGTAGTGAACTTCTTAATCTGGTAAATGCAGACATTTTATTTGTGTTAGTCTTAGTAAATCTTTAGCAAATCCAGTCTACTTTGCTATCTTGTTTTTCACATATTCTCTGAAATAGTGCCTTTAATCACTTTCTGAAACAGAATACAATTTCAGATTTCTGTCTGAATTGTTTTACTGTCTAATCTTCCTTATTTTGTATCTCACAGTTTATTGTTAAACAGGAGTATCTATCTGCCACGTACCAATGATGCAGAAAATTCACCCCCTCAAGTGGAGCCATTGTCAGTTGCTTTATTATACTGAAAACAATTCAGTCATTTGCCACTGTTCAGTCTTTGTGAATTCAAAAGATTTAATCTTAATACTTTTTTTGTTTCTATAGTCATTGGGTGCAGAGCATCATGGCTGCCCCAGTACAGCTCCTGATTAACTTCTCCATCCAAATACTTGAATTCTTTCACACAATCATTTTTTTTCAGAATCATACAGTAGATGATAGCTTCACTTTGCAGCCTATAAAAAAAAAAAAAAGTTGAAGTAACTGCATTTACTACTTAATTAGCAGTTTCAATTTCTAGACAGATGGAGTAACCCAAGGAGGCAAACTAGTTCAACAAGCACTGTGTGCATATACCTAGCAAGCATAAGCCTTTTGAGGTTCTCCTTTAATTTTTAAGCCATATGAAATTCAGACTGGAGAGCAGACTCTGTTAATTTAATGATCCTTCTAGGTCTATGGCATTGTGTTGTAGTGACCTTAAAATATTCTTCATCTGGCTCAGGGCCTACAAGTCTACATGAATAGATTTTGAGCACTCAGCAGTCCACAAACTATTTTAGAAAAGGCAAAATATTCCTGAAAGCCATTCTCCCTGCAATTCCATATGATTCTTCAACATTCTGAGTTACTATCGCCCTGTCCTGATACAGGAGGCTCATACCATTACAGCATTAGCAGAGTTTATAAGTAAGTCCCACGAATCAAGAGTTTGATCGATGGAAGTTGAAGTAGAGCAGGAGTCTTTGATTATATTTAGTCAAATCATGATGTATTCAAATGGTAGAAAGTGGTGACAGTGAAACTGTAGGGTGTGTCAACAATTTCCATTACTCCCTAAAGCTATATAATATCAGAGTTAGTATAGTTAGAGATGCAGGGTTGTAGCAGTCTGTTACCTCCAACTGAGGCTACACTTTGGTGATTTTGGTTTTGATTTTTTTTTTTTTTTTGCTTATTCTTGAAGCAATGTAACTTGTTTCACTTAGTTGCTGTAGCTCTATCACTGAACCCTTTAATAAATTTTAAATCTTGGATCATATCTTCCTATCCTCTAGAGAATCAGCTTTTACTCACTACTGATGCAGACCGTATCATACCATTTTCAGGACACATGCTATGATGTCTACATTTTTGATACAGTGAATCTCCTGAGAACAATGGTGCATACAAAGTAACCTGAAGGCTTTGTAAAGAAACAAATAAAATCCTAACTTAATTGGTGAATATCCTTCTGAACCCAGAACTTAGTTCTCTGTATTGTCAGGAACTGTAGAACCAGCTGCCTGTGCACATAAGACTTGTGCAAGGCTAGTGAGGGGAGAACATCATATAGTAAAGACTGCTGTATAAAATAAATAACAGCTTCATAATAGTGCAAAGACTGATTACATGAATATAATAAAATGTTATGCATGATGATGTTTGGAAAGACAAGTGAGGTAAATTTTGTTGTTGTCTTTCGGCTTTTCCCGGTTAGGGGTCACCACAGTGGAACTCTGGTCCGCTAATGATTGACAGTAGATTATGACAAACGCTGAGGTGCCAGCTCAACGTTCAACCTTCAACAAAGGCACGCCCATTTACGCATGTCTTTTGAATGCCCACCCAACTGCGGGGAGGACATACAGACTCTACACAGAAGGCACTCCCCGCACTCCAGCCGAGAATCGAACAGGAGAACCTCTTGCTGTGAGGCAACAACACTACCGCTGCACCACCGTGGATGTCCAGTGAGGTAAATAGCAGACAAGAAAGATGAATGACAAGAGTAAATCATGTATCCATAGCTGCAAGGAAGAATCCTTAGTTGCAGGCCTAGATAGTAACTTAAGAGTGATTGGAACATAATAGAGAATCTAGTTCTGTGAACTGGTACACTATGAGATGCAACCAAAGGCCTTAATGAAGGCCGGCAACTTTAGAGTTAGCTCCCATGTGAATAATTCTATTTGATAATGTTAAATAGGGAGATGGGTACTATCCAGGATCCAGGATACATGTATTTTTACATAATTCTGTGATAAACAGTGTTTTTTTTTCTAATGTATTCCAGAATTTTGTGTCCAGTAGTAGCAGGAATGTGTTTTAGGTCACAAGTCAACTAATAATTACTCTACAGCAGAAAAGAATGATTTTAAAGCCACCAGGTAGGTATCTTCAGCATATGGCAGTAGGTAGTTTACTGGATATAGACCTTGCTCATTGTCTCAATGCTATATTATTACAACTGTTCAAAAATGTTTCACATGAAGACTGCATCTGTTATGACTGTATAAGAGACAGTAACATGCCTGCTAGAAAAAAATATGAAAAACTGAAGAAGAATGTAGCTGTTTTGTAACTTTAGAATGCTAGAATAATATGCTAAGACTATGATCCTGTATTATGATGTATTTATGTATTTTAAAGCACAGGAATTCTGTTATCATCAATATTTAAATTGTACACTTAGATTCTGCTATGAAACATTGAATATCAAGATGTCCAGGAACCACGATCATGAAGTCAAAGTATCCTAAACACCAAAAAGGCAGATAGACAAAGACAGTGGCTTGAGTAGTTCATTTGAACCAAGGCAATTGAGTCTTGACAAGGGAAACAGGAGTAATCTGATTACTGTAAATTGATTTTAAAATTTATGATATGACATGAGGAGTGGATGTGTGTTGTGGTGCTTTTTGGCTTCAGTGACCTGTCAGAGAGGACAATTGACATGGTAAAAGAGCAGTAGTGGACTGGGCTTTGAAATATACAGAGATTATATCTCCATTTGTTCAATTGTACCCAATAATCCCAATTCTGAAGGTGCCCACACACAAAACAGTACAGGATTATAGAATCATTATTAGTCTATAAACACTGGGTAAACTTTTCCAAAAACTGTATGCTGTGGTTGCTGAGCTCTTAGAGAAACGGGGACTCTACTTTTGCAGTCAGCATGGTTTGTGCAAAGGTTACACTATACTTACTACCATCTTCATTATAACCAGTGCTGTATATGCTAGTTTGTAGATGAATCTTCTGATTGATGTTATTTTCACTGATTTAAGAAGTCCCTTCAAGTTTGTCCACCAGCCCGTGCATCTGTCAAAGCTAAAAAACACTGAACTTGAGGAGGGGCAGATCAAATGGTTAAATAATAATTTATATGACAAAATGTTTCAGGTTACTATTGACCATTATACACCCCAGACAGGTACCTTTACGGCTGGTGCCCTACAGGTGTCAGGGCTGGAGTCCATGCATTTTTTAATATTTTTTTACAACTAGTCTGAAGATCACTATGAACTAAATAACACAATGTGTATAAGTGATCCACTCCTCTAAGGTGCCAAAAAGCTATACTATTGGCTGAAGGAAAATAGAGTTAATAGTGAACTTGAATAAAACTAAGCCTATGCTCTTGCAGAGGTTATCTGAATAAAAGAACACAGCACTACAACAGACATGGTCAAGTAATACTAATGTCTGGGGATGTGACTTGACCTAAGTCTTAACTTTAAGATAGACATATTGACATGAGTTGACACGTAACCAAAGATGTTTAAGCAATCTTACAGATTTACAAACATACTCACCATTAAAACAAGGATAGATATTGGTTAAGTCCCTTGATCCACAAGGCAGAATATACCCGACCATCTGTTGCCCTGAATTCCTTCTACAGTGCCAATATGCTGAAAATTTCTATCAATAAAATCTGTAGGTTCATTTCCTTAGCTGAGTTCTGGAAGCACTGCTGTCTAATGTTGCAGAAGGTTAACTGGTTCCTCATTAAAGTTCATGCTACCCTCCTCATCAGGTGTACTCTTTCCACTAGCATATTAGCTGGAAATGACTATGCCATACTATGACTTGAGAAGCTGAAGTGGCAATTCCCTCAGATATGTAAAGTCTGTCTTTAGCCTGGTCGTGGGTTAGAAGGCATCTATTATGATAACTCCTGTGACATGAATTGGTTATCAAGGTAGGAATGTATTAAACTTTTACCATGTTTAGAACCAAGTTGCTTGAGCACTTAACTGCTTAGAAATCTCATAGTTACAAAAGAAATAGCTGACCTTCCTACCTTGCACAAGGTGGGACTTCATCAGACCCAGGTAATTACAGAACTATAAGTCTAGCCAGTCTCCATTTGTAAGACTATGGAAAGGATCATTATGGAATTAATAAACAGGGATCAGAGGTGTACCTGGTTCATGAGCAAGCACTCCAACACCTCAGCAAAAAAAGGACATCTGCAGAACAGAAGGAAGCCAGTTAGCTTCCTGCAGTATACCACATGATCCATGCACCCCCTCAGCTTTTCAAGGGAAGAAGAAAAAACAAATGGTCCTTTCCATCTACAGGCACATCAACCAGGTGGTCAGAAAGATACACACCTCCTCCCACCTGCCCAGGCTCCCCAATGGAAGGGCAAAAAAAAAAAATATTAGCAATCAGGTACTTGTGGCTGCTGAAAATGCAGAAACCAATCAGGTCCCATTTATGGCCCCTGCCACTGCCCTCCTCCTCCTCCCTCACATTATACAAAAAGTAAATAAATAAATGCATATATAATTAAAAAAAATAAAACCAAAACATAATCATTTTTTCAGACTGTAGCAAATTGCTTGCTGTAGATTTAGGAAGCAGTTCTTACAGTATATATACTGCACTGAAGGCTGTGCCACTCAGGTGTTACATAGCAAGTAGTTGCTGCAGTTTAGGTCACACATAGAGCTACAGTGCTCTGGTTTGACTGCAAATGCAATGCCAGCTTTTAATAGCCAGTATGCATTAAGGAGAGATCAGGATCAACTGATCATGCCCCTCCAAGACATTACACCTCTGGCAGCTCACCCCTTTACCCTACCCTAGCTATGGTACTTTTAAGGATATAGGTAATATACAGACTCTCGACCTAGCCCAATTAGGATTCATCAAGAGCATGTCCTACATACTTAACCTGGTCAACTTCTTTGAAAAAGTTGTTGAAGCAGTGAATGAGGGCAAAACAGGGCACACCACATATCTAGACCTTGCAAAGGTATTCTATACCATCTCACACTCGGGTATTGTGGATAAACTCTCCTAGCTAAATCAGTGTCTACACAACTCACTTGATAGCAAATTTGCTCACAAATAGGACCCAGGATGTTTGGATGGGCAACTCTACCTCCTCTGAAAGACCTGCCACTAATGGTGTATCCCAGGTTTTAGTCTTTGGGGCACTCCTTTTTGGTAGTTACTTCTCAGTGTTCAAAGCTAATGTTAAGGCTGACCAAGTCTGCAGATGATTACAAACTTGGGTCCCTCAAAGACACCTCAGAGAACATCAAGATACTCCATGAGGACCTATCCTAAACAAATAGCAGGTGTCAAAACCATGGAATAAAATTAAATGCCAAGACATGTATAACTGTATCCTTTGGCAAGCATGACTCCCCACATGACTATCACATTGACAACATAACCCTGGAAGCTGATTCCATAGTTAGGGATCTATCTGGGAACCTATGTCATCAATGAACTGTCCTTTGATCATCACATATCCACTGCTGTAAGAAAGTCATTTTTCATTGCACAGATTATATCTAAAGGCATTGCATCCAGATCCAGGAATGTAATTGTTTCACTGTAACTGGCACTCAGTAGGCCAACCATTTAGAATAATGCCCTTTTCAGTATGTACCTATACAAATACTAGTCACAACTTTAATGACCACAGTGCTTTCTCTCTAATAAAATTAAGGGCCTAAATCACAAAAGCTATGCAGATTGTCTCAAAGCATTGTCCCTCTTCTCAGTATCATGCAGGCTGCTGAGAATTTAACTCTAGAACTAGAACAGACCCTATTCTGTCAGTCATAGTACACATTAACAAGTTCTAATGTATCATAAACAACCACTCAAGGGATCTCAATCTCTTTTGCAAAATAAATAGAACATGCTGGAGGGATAGGTTTGTATCACATAAAACACCACTTCTATGAAACTATCTTTATCTGCACGTAAAGCAATGTACTTCTCCTTTTCTAGGTGACTGTAATTCAGAAAATAAAATGGCTAATGACAAATTTAACCCTCATTTAGCATCCCTGTCCCTCGTGAATAGGAAAAACATGTAAATGTCCTAAAATATCCTTCTTCAGCCCATCTCTTCTTTATTTGTATGCAAAATATAAGGCTAAAAACTACTTTGGGAATTCATTTCAGTTTCATTTGAAATCTGGCCAATGTACTGACATACTTCTTGATGGAAATCTTTAACAGATCACCAGATGCAGAAGTGCTTGAAAGCTAAAATACTGAAAGAGTACTGCCCTTACACAGAGAATTTGTGTCTTTCAGCTTTTCCTGGTTAGGGGTCACCACAGTGGAACTCCGGTCTGCTAATGATTGGCAGTAGATTTTTTACTTGTCGAGTTGCCGGCCCTGATGCACAACCTTCAACGAAGGTACGCCCATTCACGCATGTCTCCACACAGAAGACGCTCTAGCTGAGAATCGAACAGGACAATGTCTTACTGTGAGGCAACAACACTACCGCAGCACCACCACTGCAGAGAAGGATCGTGAAAAATCTGTGAAAATCACAGGCCTAATGGTGTAATAGAAAGTCATGGAGAGACTGTTGATCAAATGGATGGATGCTTTCCTAGAGGACAGTAATCCCCAGAACAAAAAAAACACAGTTTCCTTACTGTTAAATCTTATCCAGATTTATAATGGGGTTACAGGAGAAACTGGCAGGGTATACTCTGCCACATATCATCTACTCAGAGGCAATCTCTGCTTAACATACAAGGCCATGTCAAACCCAGAGCTGATGGACATGCTACACTTAAAGAAATCCCAACCCCTCAGAGACACACACGTCAGGGATCTAAACCTTGTCATCACAATGAACAAAACATGCTGGAGGGATAGGTTCCTGACCCAGAGACTCCCCAGACTCTGGAATAGACTGCCCATACATGTCAAGCAGAGCGCCTCTTTGGCCCTCTTCAAAAGGAACCTTGATGATTGGATGGGAGATAGGAAATTCACCCCGGGGATCACGTCAGTCACCCTGCTGGACAGGGGTCCTGGGAAGTAAATACTGTGGGAAGAAATAGTCAGGGAATTGTTATGGCTAGGCTTGTATAGGCCCTAGGGCCAATAGCCTAGTACCAACCTATGAACCTATGAACCTATAATAGCAGTAAACATGGTATTGCTAGGCTTTATGAAGGCCACACAAGTGACTGTTAGGAAATCTGTTGGGCTGGAAGTGGGACCGTCAGTGTAGAAATCAGAGAGATGTGAAGGTGTCAGCATAAACAGGACAGATAGAGGAGAGAGCAGGAGCAGAGGCTGGAACTATTCCCTAGATCTGTGAGAGTACTTTTTCACAGAGAGGGTTGAGGGATTCATGGAATGAACAACCAAAATGAGTGGTGAGATTAAATCCCAGAGATATTCACAATGCTAAGGGGCAAGTGAGAAAAAGAAAGGGGGAAGGAGGAGGTGGGAAGAGGGTTTAAGACTAAATGCTAAATGTAAATTAGAAAGCTAATTATCTGCTTCTGCCATTTAACAGATACACTGTATGTTGGCAATGCATGTGCTCTTATACCAAATGCAGCTATGTTATCCCACTATGACATTTATTTGTCATTTTATTAATTACAGCCATTAGCACATTTTAAATATGAATAGTTCATCCATGATGGACACCTTAGAAAAGGCTAGCTAATCTCTATAAAAAAATCTATCCATCCAGCCCTTTTGAGTTACATCCCAACTACCATAGTGACTGCATGAACAGTTGCCTCTTTTTACAGAGTTTATTGAGCAAGCAGAGAATAGAACTACAGTGCCAGTCCTTTATTTCATATCACACCCACACTGCTCTCACACACCTACAAACAGGTAAGGGACAACATTTTACTTATTCATGTCTTTGAAAAACATATTACCCGGAGAAAACTCATTCAAACACAGGAAGGATATATAGATTCAGCACATAAATCACCCCAGCCAAGAAATGGACTGAAGAATCTCTTTCTCTGAAGTGACAATGCTACCTGCTGTTCCATTGTGCTGCTCCATGAAAAATTGTCTGCCTTAAAACTGTTTTTGAATCCTTAACAGAAATTAGGGGTAAAAAATATAAAATTTTCTAATGAAGTTACTTGTGGTCTAATCTGTGGCATGACACTGACTGGCGATATGACACCTTAAATCTGCAGTATGAAATATTTATTATTTTCTGTCTGTTTATCTTGCATTCCTATTTAACCTGCACATACAAGGCTATTTCACCAGTTGACCAATCTATCTCATCTACAAAAAGCACTAATACCACAATGGACACTATCCACAGAAATAACAGACCTGGACAAAAGCCACCCAGCAATATGAAAAGTATTGTTTGAGGAGGGTAAAAGGCAAAGTCAGCCCATATTTCCCATGTAGGAATGGACTTCTGCTGCAAATGTAATCAAATTCAGGGTCATTAAACTTGGATTAAGGAAGATTCTCCTTGCAATACTCCTCCCAAGCACAACAAATATTGACTTGCTGGCTAAAAACTGCATCTTGCCCAGGCATATTTTAGCCATTTGTCCTTCTACAATATTTGCGTTACGAATCATGACTTTTTTACAGAAAATTATTCCCTTTGCTTGTTATTTTGATTGAAAATATGAAAAAAAATATTTGGAAGATTATGCTAATCTCTTCTTTCATACCTTTTATTCTCTCCATCTCATGCCTGCTGACAAGTAACCACCTGATTCTGTTTTGTCACCCATTCATACCCCTCTACTCAGGATGAGAGCCAACCAAAGGAGGAGCAGTTATCTAAGCAGCCTTGTGGGGGGTAAATGATTTTTCCTCCTAGGTCCTAGTAATTTCATGAAACAGCCTCAGCTATACCTAAGTCCTCATGCTGCTGCAGTGGTCAGTGACCCTTGCATGAGTGTGCTCATGGGTCAAATTATGACCACTTACTTAGTGGCAGCATAGTTCGGTAAGCATATAAGTCTCAGCCCTTGTGGTGTGGCTGTCTCTCTCTTCCACGATTCTTTCTCTCTTTCACTTTTGTTCTCTCTCCTCCTGATAGGCAAACTGGCATTGGTTGCTAACCCCCACCCTATTCAGCTTCCTTCTCCAGTGCCTGGACCACTAATAAATTGTGTCATCTGACTCCCAATCAAAGCATTATCCGTTTATATCTTAGAGCTGCTATAATTATTTAAATGCTACATAAAGCAGCAAATGTATAAGTTAGCTGTCTATGACACAGAACAGTGCTTGCAGGAGCTGAGGTAATACATCTAAAAACGTTATACAAGTTAAGACAGTCACTATATTAGATCTGTTTCAGATTTGTTGTTTACTTATGGTTTGTCTAGCACTAAATAGTTCTAAATTTTGCTATTACAAATATGTGGACTGGGGAGAAAAAGCCCTCTTTTGGTCTTAATAGTAAATATTTCATTTATGGACTTAGTAATCTTTTCACAGCATGCAAGTTTTATCAAATAATGGTGAATTACTTAAGGCAATTTATGAGAGGTGCCGAGGGAACTTTTTGGACTGTATAATTGTTGTAGTATGACCATTTTGTATAGACTATATTCTGCTGTATAGACTATATTCTGTATGATACTTAGGAGAACATATAGGCAATATTTTGACATAATCATTGATTTGATGGGTAATTATTCCTTAATTATCAAATGTTTACAGAGGATTATGAAAAACTTGAGTACAATGAGTACTACTGGTATTTAAAGCTGCCTTTATTAATCTTGAATTGATACTACCTGCTGATTTGTTAAGCTAGAGAATGATTAATATGCAATTTCTGCATTGTATCTATTATATACCCTGAAAGAGGAACCAAATTACATTTAAGCTAGTAATAACCTGAGGAATATAGAGGAGTGGATATATTTAAAAAGTTAAATTGAAATATTCAAACAATAAAGGTATAAGTTTTGTGCTTCCTGAGGCAATTTCTTCAGCTGCTGATGTTTTGATTGATTGTGGAAATGGATTTAAGTAAAAAATAAAAATATTTTCATAAATGGTAAAAATTGCCTCTATTATGAGAACTGGAAAGTTAAAATTATATAATGTTTGAGAAAGGTCCATCTCTGTCTCTCAAATGCTACAGTAGTATCCAGACTGATTAACAGCAAAGGAGTATGATCCTTTGTTGTCTTATCAAGAAGATAAGCCCAGGGATTCATTAACAGCCCCAGCATGAGTCATATGGGTCAAGCTGAAAAGATCCTGCTCCCACAGTGAGGTATTTTGTGATTTACAATAAAGAAAGACCTATTATGGGTTAATTTGCATGTCTCTGAATCACATTACCTACCACAAAGTGCAGAGCAGTACTACTCATGGTCAGTAACTTACTGGCATCATGGAAGCAGAGGCACCCCTCACAGTCTTTGTTCTAGACACAGGCACACAGTAAAACACGCACACTCTCGCACACTGCAAACCCCATATCTGTCCCTGTTATTAGATCATCCACAATTTCGCTTTTCCCCTGCTATGGTACTTCATGAGTGATTGCAGTTTATTCATTAATGCCAGACATTTGGGTTTTATACTTCATACCCTTTAGTACTAGCCGTGGTGGTGTAGCAGTAGCGTTGTTGCCTCACAGCAAGAGGTTCTCCCGTTCGATTCTCGGCTGGAGTGCGGGGAGTGCCTTCTGTGTGGAGTCTGCATGTCCCCCCCCCCGCAATTGGGTGGCATTCGAAAGACATGCATAAATGGGCATGCCTTCATTGAAGGTTGGACGTCAAGCTGGCACCTCGGCGTTCGTGAAAATCTACTGCCAATCATTAGTGGACCGGAGTTCCACTGTGGCGACCCCTAACCGGGAAAGCCGAAAGATAAACAAAACTTCATACCCTTTAGTAAATGAATGCTAGGACCTCTTAATGAGTGTTCTCTATACTTTTTTTTATCTGTTTGTGAACCAAGTAGTGACCAAACTGTTCCTTTTCAGGAGTGACCAGGAGCACTGTCTGGTTAAGCAACTTGCTCAAAGTCACACAGAAGGCAAACAGAGGATGAAGGAATTAAGTATTGTACTTTTGACTACAGCATGCAGTTTGTTAATGATTCAGGGCCTTAATCCTATCCCATTTACCTGGCACTAACATAACTTCTGTTAAGCAATTTAAATTATTTAAATTGTTCTTGAAATATAGTTGGACTTGAAGACAAATATATGGAAATGTTTGACTACTAAAATATACTTCAAATACTAGAAATTATACATCCCTTATCTGTAAAGAGTGAGACAAAATGCATTTGGAAAATCATTTTACAAAATGGCTAATTTTCAGTTTCATCCAAATGCATGTAGATTTACTGTTGCAATGACATACAGTAGGAACTTAGATTGGTATTGTTTAATATATTTGTATATCTTACATCTCTTTGTGCTGTTTCAATGTCCACTTACAATCCATGAAAAAAAACATACAAGTCTGGGAAAGTAAACAATGTCTCACATAACTGATACTGCCATGCACATAAAATGCAAAATAATGTTCACAGCTTTGCAATGACATGGTACACTTCTAAAGCTGCTTTTTCTGCAGACTAAAACGCAGAATGTCAGAAATACAGCAGAAAATCAATATATTGCATAAAGTTAGAATAAGGAGTTACATTCTTAACAATAATGCAGGTCATGTTTTTTTTGAAGGAGACATTTATATTTGTAAATGTAAACTCAGTCAGGAATTACTAGATTGGAGAAAGTATATCAAAAATGGGAACCATGTTGAACCTGAAGAAAACATGTCATTTTACTTTATTTAAAATATGATTGTGATACTCCTGTCTAGGATAAATATATTTGAAAGAAAAAAAAGATTAATAAAGCCATTCTGATCAACAGACTTGCTAAATAGTCTTTGTGCATTGAGTAATTGAGAGCTTGGTTGGACCTCATGCAAATAGATACTAGAATGATAAATAGCATACATGACTTTTAAGAACTACCCTATAATTAACCTTCATAGTTCAAGGCATTCTGTTTCACTCAATTATGGGACCATTGCCTGTCAATGGAGAGGTTAATACAGTGTATCTGATTGTTCATACAGTGACAGAGAAAGTATAACTGAGAAGAACCCATTTTCAATGTAAGGTCAGACAGAAAAGAATCAGGAAGAATAGTCTCTGTATGTATATGTACAATTGCAGATAAATCTACATATTTACATTAATAGTTGCAGAGTAAACTATAGAGTGGGTTTCTATTAGTTTCATGATTCTGCTTTCATAATTAGGTGATTCAGCCCCCCCCCCCAACAAAATGGGGTACTTGAGGGCTTGCCCCCTACTTCACCTAGGGCTGGCAACATAAATTTGTTTGACATCCTTTTTGTGTTGATGAAATAGTTCAACAGTATATCATGAGTCATAGAAATGTACCATAACCACAAAATTACATAGCAATGCATTTGAAAAGAAAAAAAAGCTTAGTGGCATCATGTAAAGTGGAAGCACATGGGCTCACCATACCTCAAAGAAAAGGGAATATTCCAAGAAATGGTCATCTCAGAATTAATATATGCAAGTCCCCTTTTGACTATTCAGTCTCCATATCTCTGGACTTGTTCTAGTGGGTCCTGACATTTTAAATGTTTTTCAGTACCAAGTACAGAGTCATGCAAAAAAAAATCAAAATATAAGAAAATAGGATAGCAGGAATGTATATATGTATGACATTATGTACACAGATCACTATATAGATATTGGATAACTTTTTGGATTACCAAAGAGTAGAACTACATATAACAGATGTAGCAAAATTATTGTTCACTGTGTTGCAGGTACTGGCAGTCAGATAATAGATTAAATATTTACCAATATGTTGTCACACTATTGAGGATGGATTTGGAATATGCATAATCTGTTTGTCCTAGCTACATAACAGACACATTTTGGGTGACTGTGTTATGTGTTGTAGAAAATGAATGAGTTGACAGAAATGGCAGTGATCAGTTTGAGGGAGTAAGAATTTATCTTGAAAGGATTAAAAATCTGCCAAAACTCTTTCCTAAGAGGTCATCATAGTGAGAGCACTGAGATAAACTATTCCTCTCAGCTTCGAGTCTACCATGTAACCCTTTATTCCCCAGTCTGGATGGCCCTGTGATTCTATAGTGGTATAAGATGCATTAATGGGTGGTTTAGAGAGAATATTTTAATAAGGTTTTAAATGATGAATGGGAACATTAATGGGCATATCATTTTATGTATTTATTTATTCATTTCTAGTGAGCATCTCCCTCCTACTACCCCTAACAACTTTATACCATGCCAGCTCCTATAACTCCAATCAGCTTCCACTCTCTACTCCTTACAATTCTCCCACACAAAACTATCTCCTCCCTCACACAAATAATAATTTCTTTTCCAACTCTTCCTCTCTGTTTCAGCTCAACCCTCTGCATCTTTTTAATCCTAAAATTATTTCCACTACTGCTAAGACACTTACTCTTAAACAAATACTAGACCATCCAGAATACCCTAAATCCAAACCAAAACACACTAAAATACCTTCCTTCAGTAACCTCATTTTAGCTGGAGACGTTCACCCCAACCCCGGACCTAACCCACCCACCAATAACAATTACCCTCCCCTTCCTCTAACTTTTCACCCCCCCTACACTACTCTTAAATTTTTCACACTCAATGCCCAGAGTCTCAACAACAAAGCACATCAGTTTCAAGCATGGCTAAGTCATAACCAACCTGACATTGTAGCCATCTCTGAAACTTGGCTCAAGCCCCACATCTCTGACTCTGAAATCTTACCCTCTGGATTTCACACTCTTAGATGTGACCACCCAGAGAAAAAAGGTGGAGACGTTGCATTAATCTATTCCAATCTACTTACCTTAATTCCCCTACCAAACCTCATTCCTAAATTTGCCAATGCAGAACTAACAGTTGGTCTATTAAAAATGGATAATCACAAATGCCTCTATATCATCGCCCTTTATATCCCACCCAGAAATAACACCTCAACCCTTGAAGACATACTCCAATTGGCCTCAGCTGAAATTAACCTTGAAACTTATATACTAGGTGATGTAAACATCGACTGGAATAAAATAAACAGTTCCATACCCTCCCTGTCCATTAACCTCTTTAACTTTACTCAAGTAACCCACTCCATCACTAGACCCAATAAAACAAATCCCCCAGGATCCACTCTTGACTGGATCTTAGTCACTCATCCAAATAAAAATACCAACTCTGGCACCATCTCTGACTCTATTAGTGACCACCTCCCAGCTTTCATTTACCATGCTACCACCACCCATCCACACCAAAATCAATATATTCATACCCGCAACCTTAGTAAATTTGACCCCAAAACATTCTCTAACTATCTCAAACAAATTAATTGGAACATTTTAAAAACCCTTCCACTCAATAAAGCCATAGACCACTTTAATTCTACTTTCCTAGATGCTCTAAATTCCCTAGCTCTACCAAGGAAAAAATAATAAAAGCTATAACTGCCCCTTGGCTAACCAAAGAAACAAAGCAAATTATGCATCAAAGAGACAAATCCTGGAAGTGTTACCAAAAGAATAAACTCACCGAAACCCTTCTCCAATATACACACCTCCATAACTTTGCAAAGAAACAAATCTTCAAAGACAAAAAAATCCTACTACACTAAGCTCCAGTCCAACCATCCCAAAATCCCTAAGCTTTTTTTGGAACTCCCTAAACTCACTCCTCAACCCAGGCTCCAAAAATAACCCCTGTCTGGACCCAAGTAAATCTGACCTCGAATTAGCATCACTATTCAACTCTTTCTTTATAGAGTCAATATCCGACCTAATGAAAACTTTTTCCAACAACGACCCATCTCTCCTACATTCCACCCCATCTAAGTCCCCAAATAATTCCCCCCTATGTTTGAGCTTAAACCTGTCTCCACTAACTACATAAAAAGACTTCTATCCAAACTTAAACCCTGCTCCAATGCACCTGACAACATCCCCTCTTCCTTTCTCAAGTCTGCTGCCGATGGTATAGCTCTCCTAATTAGCACCCCAAATTAATAGATCCATAAAGGAATCCTATGTCCCTAAACTCTGGCATTCTGCCTTTATTCTTCCTTTCCCAAGAGAGACAAAAACACTAACATTTCAAACTTCCACCCTATAGAAAAATGCATCCAACTCCAACTTATGCCTTTTCTGACTAAAAGCCAACTTCTTACCCCTACCCAACATGGCTTCTGACCAGGACATAGCACCATAACAGCTTTACTCTCATTCTTGGAAACTGTCAATCAAGCCTGTGATTCTGGGAACTTAGTATCCACAGTGCTCCTAGATCTCGCTAAAGCATTTGATACTGTTTCCCATAAGCACCTTCTAAGTCACCTCTCAAACCTAAATTTCTCCCAAAACACACTTTCCTGGTTCTCAAGCTATCTGTCAGATAGATCTCAGGCTGTGAAATGGAAAAAAGGCACCTCATCTTTCTTACCCACCCCTATCAGAGTACCATAGGGGTCCATCCTCAGACCAATGCTGTTTAATATCTTTATTAATAACTTTCACTCTGCTATTCCTATTGTCAAAGTCATCCAATATGCAAATGACTCTACACTTGTCGGCTCTGCCTCTAACCTCCCTGAACTCCTATCTAAAACTCAGACTGCCTTCTCAACTACTGAGATCTGTATGTGCCAAAATCACCTTTCTCTTAATGCTAACAAATCTAAAATACTACTATTCACACCCTCAAAATCTTTCTCATTTGATAAAAATTCCTTCCATGTCCTTAGTCAAAAAAACTATTCAATCGAAGTTGTTCCCTTTGCCAAACTACTCGGTGTAAATATAGATAAACACCTCAAGTTTGACATCCATATTCAGCAAAATATAAAGAAAATCCACCAAAACAAGGTATGCTATATAGGAATAACCACTTTTTCTCTACTTCTACCAGGCATACTCTGGCCTCCTCTTACCTCCTTCCCTCCCTTCTGTATGGCGCCCCACTACTAACTAACCTATCCTCTTCCATAAATTCCAAACTTGAAAGCTGTTATAACAAAATTTCTAAATTTGCCACCAAAGCCAGACATTCCACTCATCACTGTGTTACCCCCCAATCCCTCAGCTGGTTAGAATTCACAAATTACCTGGACTTCCTCCAGCTCACTATAGCACATAGACTAATATTTAATCCAACCAAATGCCCTGCTCTAATTAACATCCTTCCCCTATACACCCCAAATAGAACTCTCAGATCTAAACACCAAAACTTAATTACTGTCCACAAACCTAAACGTCCTGCTGGACAACTTCTCCTTAGGTAAGAAATGGAACTCTCTCCCTTCCACACTAAGGACAATGTCAAACACAAACTTCAAAACTCAGCTTTACACCTACCTCTCTTCCAAATGGAAATGTAGCTGCATTCTCCCTACCTAGAACTCTTTAACAAAAGCTCCTGGGAGGGTATCCTCCTGAGTTCCTAAGCACCTTATAGCTGGCTATAACCTTCTATAGCTAATTCCCATATGATCTCTCACACTCTGTAAATATTGTAAATAATTTTGACTTTTGACTTTAACTGTGTGAATTTGTTAAAATGTATCTGCACAATATTTTTCCACTATGGGCAATATTGCTCATGCTTTGTATTATTTGATATGAACTTTTGTACTCGTACTTCTATTTTTATTGGACTGCTATCTTTACTGTAATCTGTTTGATGGAGCTTTTATCCCTGGACCTCCATTGAAAACAGGCTCTCTGGGCCCAGTGGACTTGCCCAGTAATCAAAATGGAAATAAATAAATAAACATTTATTTATTTAGTTATTTGTATTCATTTACTCAGAAGTCTGACTGTGTCATGCAAGACCCCTGTTTAGTAGAAACCCAGTATGAAAATGTGCACAATGGAGATACAGTACATAGTAGAACCAAATAAATGATGTAATACAGTTTAGTCAAAAAATAATTTTATATGTATGTATGGGTGTGCATATGTGGGAAAGAGTAGTGGAAGCTAGGTCAAGAAGGAAGGTGATGATTAGTGAGCAGCAGTATGGTTTCATGCTGGGAAAGAGCACTACAGATGCGATGCTTGCTCTGAGGGTGTTGATGGAGAAATATAGAGAAGGTCAGAAGGAGTTGCATTGTGTCTTTGTGGACTTGGAGAAAGTATATGATAGGGTGCCTAGAGAGGAGTTGTGGTGTTGTGTGAGGAAGTCGGGAGTGGCAGAGTAGTCTGTAAGAGTGGTACAGGATATTTATGAGGGTAGTGTGACAGTGGTGAGGACTGCAGTAGGAGTGATGGATGCATTTAAGCGGGAGGTGGGATTACATCAAGGATCAGTTCTGAGCCCTTTCTTATTTGCAATGGTGATGGACAGGTTGATAGATGAGATCAGATAGGAGTCCCTGTGGACTATGATATTTGTGGATGACATTGTCATCTGTACTGAAAGTACGGAGCAGGTTGAGGAGACCCTGGAGAGGTGGAGATATGCTCAAGAGAGGAGAGGAATGAAGGTCAGCAGGACTAAGAATATATGTGTGCAAATGAGAGGGAGGATATAGGAATGGTGAGGATGTAGGAAGTAGAGTTGGTGAAGATGGATGAGTTTAAATACCTGGGATCAACCATTCCTAGTAATGGTGAATGTGGAAGAGAGGTGAAGACGACAGTGCTGGCAGGATGGAGTGGGTGGAGAAGAGTGTCAGGAGTGATTTGTGACAGATGGGTACCAGTAAGAGTGAAAGGGAAGGTCTACAAGAGGGTAGTGAGACCAGCTATGGTATACGGGTTGGAGACAGTGGTATTGACAAAAAGGCAGGAGTCAGAGCTTGAGGTGGCAGAGTTAAAGATGCTAAGATTTGCATTGGGTGTGATGAGGATGGACAGGATTAGGAATCAGTATATTAGAGGGTCAGCTCAGGTTGGACTGTTTGGAGGCAAAGCAAGAGAGGCGAGATTGTGTTGGTTTGGACATGTGCTGAGGGATGCTGGGTATATTGGGAAAAGGATGCTAAGGATGGAGCTGCCAGGTAAGAGGAAAAGAGGATGGCCTAAGATGTGGTTTATGGATGTGGTGAGAGAGGACATGCAGGTGGTTGGTGTGACAGAGCAAGATGCAGAGGACAGGAAGAAATGGAAACAGATGATTCACTGTGGTGACCCCTAATGGGAACAGCTGAAAGAAGAAGAAGAAGAAGAATATACATATATGCATACATATAAACAGAAAATACCTGTACATGCTTCTTTAGGTAAGTGGTGGGCGGCATAATGGCACTGTGGCTGGTGTTGCCTCACAGCAAGAAGTTCTCAGATATAATTCTCATCTGGGGTGCTTCCTGTGTGGGGTTTGCATGTCTTCCTTGTATTTTCATGGGATTCCTCTGAGTGCTCTATTTTTCTCCCACATGCCAAAGACATGCAATAGCTGGATTGGACACTCTAAATTGGCCATAGGTGTGAGTGTGCATGCAAGTGTGTGGTGCGTAAGAAAAACTTGTGGCAGAATTAGCTACTTAGTGGTGTGATCCATGGATCTAGATGATGGTCACTGTCAAAGTGACACCCTGACCCCATGTGCAAAAATAGGAATAAGGGGTCAAGGATGGATGGATTACGAGTTACCAGATAAGATCAAATGAGATCCACTATTCAACAAGGTGATTTTAAAGGATGTCCACAGTGGAAGACTTGTCTCCTTCAGAGATTTTGTCACTGACTAATAGATAGAGTATATTTCTCAAGATCTGGCTACCTTAAGCTAAAGAGCTTTGCTGGGACATGAAAAGTTTTGTCTTCCATAATTTTGTACAAAAGCTGGCAATAATTAATTAGTTTAAAAGGTCAGGGTGATGGCAGAATACAAATGTGCCTAATAACATAAAAGGCATGTTGGAAAGCAGACTTATCAGCTGCTATTCTGCAAAGAAAGGATAATTATATACATTTTCATAGATGGACTTGTATATACAGGCTGTCTCTTACTGGCTGTTAAGCTGAGTCACCATTTGCTGGGGAATGCAGTGTAACCTGATTTTAAAATTCACACAATAAAGTGTGCACTAAGAAATATAGAATTTGGAGCACTTTGACTGCATTCTATTTCCCTCCAGTCTTATTGGAAAAGGTTCAGTTTAACTCATGTTAGTTTGAAGGACTTCTAAATTTTCATATTATGTTAGGACTTGTTGGAGATTTTGCATAACTGCAATGGCATCTGTTGTCATGAAAAACCTGCCAATTGCAAAGACCAGTATTTTGCTTTCTGTAAAATGCAATGCCTATCCAGAAGGGGATAGCCATTTAGTGAATGATCTGGCGAATAGTTCAAGAACACATAAAAAAGAAGGTTGGTGAAAGTCTGGCACATTTCTGTAGGCTAAACAGTGCCGGCAACATGTCACTCATTAGCAATGGAACCTGAGAACATTTAATGTGGTCTCTTATTACTGTGGCCTACCACTCACAAATACTCCCTAATAGACAGAATGAAATGGTTTCCCAAAGTAAATGAAAAAGAAGTACAGGGGGTGTCATGGACTTCTGAGCATTCTGTATTGTGTTATCAGTGTTTGCACAAGATCGTCACCAGCAGTGTCAGATACAAACCCTGCTCACTATCATCTTTCATGGTCAGAAAGAAATGCATGGATTCTTTTTGCCAGAATATAAACATACAGCTTGGTACCTGCATTAAGAAATGCTTATGTCACTGGTTATCAGTTAAGGATCTTTACTAGGTTTTGGAAGAAGCATAAATAACTGACATAACAGATAAGGAGAGAATACCAGCAGAGTCCATCATTTCATTAAATGTTTTTATAATACCATCCAATACTTGTCATTTTAAAAATCATATAAATGTCACCACTGCTGCTGTCAAGGCCAGGAGCTTTGCTTTGGGGATATGGTGAATGGTATGCAATGCTAACTGTTTAAGATAGGTGGCAGATTAAGATGTCTTAGCTTCACTCAGTAGTTGGGGGATACTTAAATTGTGAGGGAGACAATATTCTAGTCAGCCTACTGCATCTGATCATTGGAGTAGAGACCCTTGTAATATTCGCTGAAAGCAGAGTTGTTATCCTCCAACTTCTCTGAATGCTTATTGCTATTTCTGTAATACTAGATATTGCATGAAATGTGTTTCCTATGATTGCATGGCATCACTTCTTTTAAAAAAGCAAGGCTTTATTATAATGGACACGGGTATCCAGCCAGAGTGGGCATAGAGATCTTTGTGCTCTATTGAATATGATCTGATGATTAGCAGATCAACTGTTTTAAGAACCTGAAAAATAAAACAGTCATATCAGCCTCTTCCCTGGGCTCATTCAGACTGATTAACTTTCAGTTATGCCTGCTGCTGAAAGTTCTCTAATTCCTCTTTTTATCAGTAAAAGCAGCAATGCTTTTAGTTCATGCCTTTGTGGTTGACAGAGGAGACACGTGGACGACTTTTAATTTAGTCATTTCCATACCTCGCAACTGTTGCTAATTTTTCAGAAATCCCCTGATTTCATCACATATTTTTTAACTTTCTGGAAAATCAATAAGGATTAAAGACACTTAGTAATACCAGTCATTAGTGTTTCTCATTTTTTATTGTTAATGAAGATGCATATTGATGCACCTGTTGTTGTATTAACGTTTCATGTGAATCAAAGTAGTATTTATTCAATCATACTTTTTTACTTCAAGGAAGAAATAAATTGTATCCGACTTATAATACTCAAAGTTGACCAAATACCAGTTCACAACAAACAAATGCTTGTGAGGCTACAGATATCATATCTACCTGCCTCCTACCCCTGTCAAAATATGTCATCAATTTCCGTGCATCCCCCTGTGATGTTAAATTAGGATGGAAATTAAGGCACAGATGTCCACAATCATATATTTCAAGCTGTTGCTGCTGCTGTTGTATGTATACACAACTTTCCTCCCCACCCCTTACCCCCAATAGACAGCCACCTTCTGTGTACCCTTCTGATGTCAGACTGGAGAAAAAAATGAAAAACAAATACAACATAACATATTTGCTGTCAAACATATATAAACAGCATGCGTCTTTGCTCTCCCCCAAAAGATACCACCTGTACATGCATCAAATGTTTGATTGTGAGGAAAATGAAAAAAAATAATGATTCAATAATGTCTCATACTTGTTGCTTCTACACAGTACAATGCTCCTATACAATCTATAGTAACTTTTTGTGCACCCCCTCTGAAGTTTGTGAGGAAAGTTAAAAAATATAATGACCTCACTGTCTCCAGCCTAACATGTGACTATATTTTACCTTTGTCTCGAACAAACAGTTGTCACACATTAAAATATTACACATTGTTTAACATACATCACATTGGTCCTGAAAAAGCAGAATAATAAGCAAATAGAAGTAGGGAGCTAGTCGTTTTCCTCCAGAAACTGCCCCAGCAACTGTACCTACATTAGTCCTGAAAAGCCACACTAATAAGCAAAGAGGAATAGGCAGATAGTCATTTTTTTCTGCATAAACAGACCCACCAATTACACCTACTCAATCTAGACATATCAGGTGTCCAGTTAAGTAGTCCGTCTTACTTCTTACAAATGCACACTAGTTTTGTATGTGAGATAGTGACTGTTTAAACTGAGCGACAGGATCAGTTACTTTCATCCAGCCAACCCCAAACTTCACCTAACAGTTATAGCCAAGATGCTTGATCCATACCTCTCAACTGTCCAGATTTTTGTATAATGTCCAGATTTTTGACTCATATTTTTAGTCTATTCCTCATAAAATTTGTGGTTTTCTGGATTTTTTGTGGCAAATCAGTGAGGAATTAATTCACTATACGACAGTCATTTGAGTTTCTGACTTGATATCCTTTAGACAATGTATGATAGCACAATCCCTTTTATTCTAGCATCTTTCTAAGTTTATAAGAGCAATGTTTAAAATGTGTCCCTATTTGTAGGACTTTGTCTCCCCATTCTTTTTGGCTTTGTCCAGATTTTTTGTGCTAAGAGGTTGAGAGCTATGCAGTGATGGCCTATTAATATTATTTCACCTCCTCACAAATAAGTTGCCAACATTTAAAATATTCCAAGTTGCTCCACATAAATCACAAAGCCAGAAATACTGCCAAAAATATTTGGTTGATAACTGCCATCATTGTGGTAAAAATACTAATTAAAACTTATCATACCTTCACCACAACTATTGTTTTTAATTGCAGGATTTTCACCATTCCTCTCATCTTAAAAGTCCAGCATTCTGAGCATCCCTGATTTTGTCTTATATTTTTGAGATATCCTTCATAATGCAGTTGTTTCCTCCACAGATAAAAATGGATTGTATGACACTTCACTTGCAAGTGCGGCTTCATGCCTACATTTGAATATTGCAAGGTCTCTGCACTGTGACTCTACAACTTTCAACTCTAATGTGAGGTAACCTGGCTTGACCTGACTGGTCAAGTTATGTAAAACAGTTCCCCATGGGATACCTGTCACGATGTAGGTGAATTTTGTTTAAGCAGGGCACTTTATTGATTTATTTATGTTTTAGGACAAAGAAATGTTTTTATTGCTTTAAAAAATAAATAAAAAGTGCATCCTATAAGTAAGACATACAAAGCAGTCGGGTTCCTATCGCGTGATCGAAAATTGTAAATGGCAAACGTGTATTGAGCGAACCCAATTGGTCAAAACATTGAAACGTTGCACGCGTAACACGGAAATTGCCATAGGGAATATTTTCCTTTTACTTCAATGCAGTGCGATCTCGGAGTAGGAATACTCAAGTAGCAGGGGTGTGAGGGGTGCAGCCCCCCACATGGGGGGTGCAGGGGGGCTTTCCCCCTGCCTACAGCATTTAGGTAAGTATAGTTTTTTATTTATTTATTTTTTTATTATATTTTCGAAATTTCAAACATCGCTCATATGGTGTCAACCATATGGTGTTCGATGTCTGAAACTTTCGGAAATATAATATAGACCCAAAGCAGTCACCTAGTTTACCTGTGCATAAGGCCAGCTCCACAACTACCACACACCACACACACACAACACACCACACAAATTCACACACAACACACCACAAACTCCCATATCACTTCACTCAACCATCCACTTAGATAAGCACACATCTTAGCCAAAAACTGAGAAGCATAAATACTTGCCTTCATGCTCCTACATGTACTCACATTGCTGCTATAAGCATTTTTCTCTTCGTACTTAATATATTTTTCTTCTTATATAGTATATAAAAGTTTCTACATAAGATAAAAACTCATATTTCTGTGACACCCCTGCACTGTCCCAGTAATCAAGGAGCCTCAGTCCTCACCACTAGCACCAGTGAGGGATGTGCAGGTTGGGAGGATAACAAGTAGACATACAGTAAAATACAATTTCCCTTAAGAGCACACAGACTTCACAGTCAGTCTGAGGCTGGTTTCTCCCTCTCTCTCCAGATTCCCCAATAAGGCTCCCTACTGGCACAGCTATCAGGTTAAGATCTCAGCTGAGTCATCAAGTCAAAACCCTCAGCACCCTCTCTGTCCAACCAGTGCTTCGTATCCCTGTCCAAGTAGCTGACACACACATACACACACACACACACACACACACTGTGTAATTATTTCTGTTTCCAGACAATAGAAAGAATTTCTGGCAGCAGACATTCTGTCTCCTAGCTGAGATAAATACCATTGTAAACAATTTTATTAAAGGCTGGCGACTTGGGACATATTTGAGCATCTCTGTTTCACCCTTTTGACTTATAGGTTTTTTGGTTGGGTGAAGTTGGTCTCTCTCTTTGTCACCCTTCCCAGCTCCCCTTCCACAGGAAGTCTGGTATCCTCTGACAGTAATGCCTCACTCTCAGCCTGGGTACTACTACTCACCCCTGCCCTTGTAGTCACTCTGTCCAAGGGAACACCAGGACCTACAAGCAGCTGTAGCTCACCTTCAGTGTCACTGCTACAGGGTAGCTCCCTCCCTGATGTAACAACCTCACCAGTCCTGGCTGCAAGTGTGCAGTCTGTCTGGGTCTCCCCAGGCTACCTGACCCACATGCTTGTCTTCAAGCCTGACTGCGTGTAACTGCATGAACACATGGTACTACATTATCAAAATCATTCCCTATCACGACATCTGCAGGGTTGTAGTTTAGTATCCTTGTTGTCTCAAGACAACCTCCTGTTGGCATTTTGCCATTCCCACTTACTGGCTCTCCCACCTTTTGTTTCCCACCTTGCCTCAGTGGACATTTATATGCTACATGGCCCCACTGGTTTCATTTAAAACATTTAACCCTAGGTCCTGGACATGTACCTGGACTAGTGGCTTTCCCTGCTACTGGAAGAGTCTGTTGGAGCAGTATGAGCTTCCCACCATGGGTTCCCTTAGACCCATGAGCAGCACTGGGTGTCCCTTTCCTGTGCAGGGATGCCCTGCTTCTTATGTATAGGTCTCCCTTCTTCCCCAACTCATCTACAGTAAGGCATTGTCTATCAGCTAACCAGATTCTCATGTCCTCAGGCAAAGTGTTAAGGGCTTGTTCCCTCACCAAAACGTCTGCCAGCCCTTCAAAAGGGGTGACCTGACATCCACTCACCCACCTATGAAAATAAGTGTTTAGTTCAGCAACATATTCATACACACTTTCATCTGCCTTGCATCTATGCTCACAACACTTTTCCCTATAGGCTTCGGGTGTTAACTTAAAACAGTCTAGTAAACAGTTTTTACAACATTATAATTTAAGCAGTCATTATCAGACAGTTTAGAAAGAACAGTTACAGCTTTACTGTGGAGTAAGGGGGTCAGGAACTGTGCCCAGAGCCCTTGGTCAACATTATACTGTTTACATACCCTGAAACTATCAAAACTATCCCCCTCTGTAAATTGTGGAAGAAATTTACTAACCTTTGTTGTTTCTGGGGTTCAGTTACTCCCTTTTCCATTACCTCCATGACTTTGGTGAAGAGTCAGCATCTCCTTTTCATGTTGCCTCTGCCTCTTCTTCTCCTCAGCTTTCAGGCATAGCAGTGTCTCATTTTCCTCAGTCTCTAGATGCCTCAGTCTCTCTGCTGCCTCTATTTCCAAATGCTTGGCCTCTAGCTCAAGTCTCTATAACTCCAGACAGATGTTTAAGTCCTCTGTGGAAAGGTTGAGCTGTCCATTCTATGAGAGTTGTACATCTCCACGGCCAGTCTGATCATCATCCTGGTTACTATTTTCTGATGCAGCTGTGACTAAAGCTGTAATCATGTCTGCCTTAGTCAGGTTGGCATGCACCAGTCCTTTAACCTGGCACACCTCAACCAACTGGCTCCGTGTCAGCTTGCCATACTCCTCTGCTGACATGCTTGCCTGCTCTCCCTGACTAACTAAGCTAACAAAAAAATAAAACAATTGTGATATGAACTCTGAATGTTCACTGCATGGCTTATTACAAGTACAAGCACCTTCAGTGATCACTGTACACAAGCTACAGAAATTCAATATCCACACCACTACAAGCCAATTAATATGTGATGTGGCTATCTCACCACTATCAACCAATTAATATGTGATGTGGCTATCCCACCACTGCCAAACAATTAATATGTGATGCCCCTGCACTAGCCCAGTAATCAAAGAACCTCATTCCTCCCCACTAGCACCAGTGGGGGATGTGCACATTGGGAGGATGACAAGTACACATACAGTGAAGTACAATTTCTCTTAACAGCACACAGAGATCACGGTCAGTCTGGGGCTGTTTTCTCGCACAGCTATAGGGTTAAGATCTCAGCCAAGTGGTCAAGCCAAAGCCTCCAGCACCCTTTCTGCACAACTAGTGCTTCGTGTCGCTGCCCAAGTAACACACACACACACACACACACACACACACACACACACACACACACACACACACACACACACACACACACACACACAGATACACACACACACACACACACACACACACACACACACACACACACACACACACACACACACACACACACTTTGAGATTTGATTTATATACAAACACACAAACACTCCTGGGGAAGGCTGCCCCCTTCTGCCCGGACTATAAGGTAGTACCAACTGCCAACAACCACTCCTTAACAGCTATAATAAGGCCCTTCCCAAAGGGTAACCAATTCTACTGTTTAATGTTAATATTATCCAAATGGTAAGTGTGACCAAAACTTTTAACGCTATTTAGGAGTGGCCTATACAGTGTCACCAAATACATATGAAAGTACTCTAAGAGCTTAAATATCTCTAAAAAAAACAGCCACAATTAAAATGTTTAAATATATTTAATAATAAATCATAAAAGCACAAGACAATACTCAATAACCCAACACAGTGACAACAGAGTTTAGAATCACAGGAAATATTTTAAAACAACATTGCAGGAGAGTCTTACTTAAATACAGAAAACGTCTAAACTAATCTTAGTAAGTTCCTATTCATCTCTGTAATCTAAGTCTTACTTATAGAGCCAGACAAGTGCTGATGAGAGGATGTTGTCAGATCCAAAGACAAATACAAAATGCACAGACTCACTCTCTGAGATAGTTCTTAAATTACTATCAAACATTTCTGCTGGGTATCTGAGACTACATCATTCTTTTGTTACCTCTGTGTCAAAAATACTTATTTTTCAGAGGATTGCCTGGAACTGGAAGTCGTAAAACAGTTAAACACTTTTACCTTTGAAACTTGTAATTATTTCTGTTTCCAGACAATAGAAAGAATTTCTAGCTGCAGACATTCTGTCTCCTAGCTGAGATAAACACCATTATAAACAATTCACTTATTTTCTTAGAGTTTGCAAGTTAACTCTGTTCTTTTCCAGTAAGGTACACTGTGGTTACATTCTTGAAGCTCAGCATATAACATACAGTTTATTACACACTTCTGCACCAGCAGTTTAATACACACATAACATATAGTTCTCTTACATTTGTAAGACAATCATACAAATCATATTACTATTCACAAATGACATAGAATTATTTACAATATTACAGCTAGCTGGGCTGGCAGCCTTCACAACTTGCAACACTGCAATGTGCACTATGTCAGTGAGTAGGCACCTTCTTATTATCCACAATATAGATGATCCTGGAATTTCTTAATGTAAAAGCATGACAAAAGCAGCTTTCAATTGCAGAATAAACAAATAACTACCAAACAACCCTGCCTAATTCACACTTCTCCAATGTGATTTGGAGGCAAACAGAACTAGAAAAGTCAAACAGAGAAATGACTATTTTTGCCACAAAATTAAATAAATGCTGTAAAAATGCTCAAAACAACAGTGATCACTGTATAAAGCAAATACAGGTGCAGTAAAGCAATACAATATTCTTATCATAGCTTGGCTGGCTCTGGATGCAGTTGAAACACTTGAAAGGCATTGCAGAGTTCTCTGTAATGAATATCAGTTATGTTCTAAAAAAAGAGGTGATGGTTGAGGTATATTTTTACCAGCCTATAACTGTATCTCTCATCTGCCCAGACGTTTGCAGAACCTCTCTTATTTTCCTCATATGTTTACCCTGTCTTACGTAAAAGTTTTGATTATATGGTGTCTGACTGAGAAATGTTATCATTTAATAGCGCCAGACATCAGACAACTCATACTTATGTTACTGATGGACTATTCTGTCTTTTCCCCCTTATTATTTTTCCTTATGGAAGCAACATGTAATCTGGCAATATTTTCTTTAATAAAAAAGACACTAAAAGAGAGAGGCAATCCAATTTCTTGCAAGGCACTGGTGTACTCTATGTATGGGCATACGTGCAATATGCATGTGCAGTATACCAGACATTTTTAAGAAAGGTAAGCATTTTTCTTTCTTAAATAATGTCATTGTATAATAGCAATAATCCACTCCTAGGTGTTGGTATCACAGGATTTACTCACATCTGGTGTGGTTAGATCACAAGGTGAATATCAAAGGATTTTCCCATGGTTGGCTTTGTTTGATCACTCAGACTTCACCGTCATAATAAAACTAAGCCGACCAGGTTGAAATCCTTTGTTACCCACACCCAGTTGTGAATTATTGTTTAAATATCTTATATTATGTAGAAATTCACAACTTAGGGACTTTTCTCATTCAAAGCAATTTTGGAAGCCAATCAAGCACTTTATAGGATGAGAAAAAATGCTAAGAATAAATCCCTTGATAATGAAAGTACACCTACCATCAAGTCAGTCAGTATCTGAACAATGTTTGAAACTAATTTTCTGCAATCCCACCTCGATTGTATGGTTGCCTACTAATACAGCCATAAACAATACAGCATGTGAAAAACAATGATTTGTCACCCTTCCACTTCATAACAGTGCTCCTTCTTGCCATGGCAGCACAACAGAAAATGAACTTCCCCACAGACACCTTTGTACCAGAGCCGAGCTGCTTGCAGCAGCATTGGTACACACATTCACAGTCTCATTTTGTTTTGAATACGTTCTAGATGCATGGGCATTTGTAGCATTATCAAGCCCCCAAACTGGCATACCGTCAAGAAAAAAAACAGCTAATTTTCTTTTTTAACTATCCTGGCTAAACTACAAGAAGAAAGGGATTGAACCTTAACAAATTTTCACATGTGGAAAATTCTCTCTATGAAGCAGCACAGTGTTAGGACAGGATTCAGCAGTGAAGTCACCTTTATATGCCTAACTAACCATCTTATGGGATCACAAAGTGTGGAACTTCAATGGTTTAATATCTAAAGACAAAGTATTTGACTTGGTTAGTGATAGCTAGATGGAAAGTCTACTATATGGTGTCAAATGTTAACAAGGACCTTTATGGGACAAACATGAGAGTGAAAGTAAGCAGCACATAGCATCATCTGAACAAATTCATGCAGATGTAACACAATATTCAGCACATAGTCCTTTCTTAAGTTCCTTGTTTATAAATATTTAAACAGCCCTTTTTCAGCAGAGACCCGGGGAGAAAAGCTCTGTCATGTTACAGGAAACAATTCAACAAACAGATAAACAATTCCAATTTACACATTTAGACAGTCCTAATTTCAATAGTGTATTATTGTAATTGCAACATATACAATAGAGATATGTTGGGATGAATTTGAGGCTATAGGAAAAGGAAGTGAAAGGAGAGAGGTTGCAAAAAGATGAGATGCAATGAGAGTAAGTAGCATCATTTCAATACTGTAAGTAGTTATTTATTAAAATGGAGGGGGTATTAAATAAGTTATGTTAGACTGAGTAAATGAAAGTATAGAAGAGGAAGAATAGGGAGAGTAAAGAGGAGAGAGAGAGTGGGGTTGATTAAAAGAAAAGGCTGGAATTAGGGGAGGAGAAGAGGGCTGTGGAGGAAAGGTTTTAAGGTGGCTTTATGCAGTGACAGGACCATTGGTTTGTAAGATTGTCCTTGATCGCAGCATTGAATTGTTTTGGGTTGGTAAGGGTCGTAATATCTTGAGGCAGTTTGTTCCAGGTGATAGAGGAGTGGTAGCTATAAATTTTACGCCCAAAGTTAGTTTTGGGTTTGTAGGTCTGGAGCAGATTTTGGTTGGAGCTTCTTAATAATCTGGAGGGAGAGTAGTGGGAGATAAGAGGGGCCAGTGATGGACAGTAGGATGGTTGGTAGAGGATAGAGTGAATAATGAGGAGCTGAGAGAGCAGAGGTTGGTAGGGGTAGTTCTAACCAGTGTAGGAGTTTTAAGGAGATACAGTGATGGGATTTGTAGTTTTGTTGAGCTGCAGAATGAGCAACTTTATTGAAGATGGTTTAAAGTTTTGCAAGGAGGGTTAAGTTGAAATTTGTAAGCATTGGAGACCCCTACGTAAGATTGAGCAGAAGGTAAGAATGGGAGAGAGTGATCTTAGCTTCGGAGGAAAGGAATTTTTTTGATCTATAGAGCAGTCCGAGTTTCTGGTGGGTCTTTTTGACACAGTTATTGACATGTATGTCAAATTTTAGTTGATCATCAATAATTATTCCTAGTAGTTTGTTGTTAGGTTCAGCTTGAATAAGAATGTTATTAAGGGAAAATATTGTGAATGATGGTTTGATATTAGCATGTTTTTTGGAGAGGAAGAGTAGCAGCTTGTTATTTTTGGGGTTGAGGATGAGCTGGTTGTTAGTGAGCCAATTTTCTACTGAGTTAAAGGAAGTTTGGGTGGTAGAAAGTAGTTTGGATGGGAAGTTAGCAATAGTAGTAATGGTCGAGTCATCAGATATTGGACTAGTGATTACTGAAGAGAGGAAGTATGGAGTTGGTTAGTGAAAATATTAAAGAGTAGGAGGCCCTAAGATTGATTCTTGGGGCACACCCATTTTGACTGAGAGTGGAGAGGAGAGTACTGACTGCCATTTTACTGATTGGGATTTGTTGAAGAGGTAGCTAGAGAACCATGTAACAGTTTTGGAGGAGAAGTTAAGGTTTTGTAGTTTATTCAACAAGAGAGGATGGGCGACAGTATTGGATACTTTTGACAGATCCAGGAATAGGCATGTAGTTTATGGTCATCCCTGGCAAGAGACACAGTGTTGAAAAAGGATAGAAGTGCTTTGGTAGTACTATGTTTGGGTCTGAAGCCATGTTGAGTTAGAGTAATGAGATTTTCTTGGGTTAGGTATTGCATAACCTGTTTATGTATACACTTCTCAAGGACTTTAGATAGAGGAGATAGGATAACAATAGGGCAGAAGTTAGAGATAGAGGAGTTGCCACATTTGTGTATTGAAAGAGTATGGAATTGTTTCCATATAGATGGGACTTTTGCTTCTAGGATAGAGCAATTAATTAGTATAGAGACAGGTAGAGCAATAGACTCAGCTGCTAATTGGAGAACATTGTTTGTTGATGTGTTTTTTTAAGTTTCTAACTTCTCTATATTTTTGCAGGTCAGAAGGGAGTTTGGTTAGGGACAATTTTTTCCATAATTTGTCTTTACGTTTCATAAGGGTAAGAGTAGGTTTAGATAGCTAAGGGGATATATTTGATTTAATATATATAGTTCTGACAGGAGCAAAGGAGTCTAGGATACTGAGAAAGGTTGAGTTGAACTGGAGGACTGCTTCGTCTAGAGGGAGATAGTTTAGGACATTCCAGTTGACTTTGGAAAGTAGGTTATTAAAAGTTTCAGAGTTGAAGTTAGAAAGTTTGTGACAAGTAATAGATCTGGGTGGTTTAGATAAGTGGGGAGAGAAGCGAGTGACTTTTACTGGTGAGTGATCACTTAACGTGTTGGGGAGGGTTTGAGGGTTATGATACTTTGATGGTTGAGATACCAGTATCCAGTCTATAAGACTGCTTGTAGTAAGAGAGTTAGAGTGGGTAAGATGAGTGATAAGCTGAGAGAAACCACATAGATTAATATTGTTTTTGGAATTAGGATTGGAGAGTGTGAACCAGTTAATATTCACATCCCCTAGGAGAATGACTTCATTCTGAATATTTTGTGAAAAAAATGAAAGTATATTTTCGAGCAAGGCAATGTTATCCCCAGGGGGAATATAAATGGCTGCTACAGTAATGGAGGAATGGTCATTGATTTTGAGGTTTGCTGTAGGTAGTTCTGCAGGGGAGAAGGATGGAATTGGTTTTGTTAGGTAAGTAAGGGTGAGGTGGTTAGCAAAGTGTAAAGCTACACCACCTCCTTTCTTTTTGGGGGGGGGGGCGATTGAACCGTAGTATGTTATAGCCTTGGGGAAGGATGTCTTTATCTGGGATATGAGGTTTTAACCAGGTTTCAGTAATAGAGATAATATCTGGGGTGTGAAAGGATATCCTGTTATGGAGTTCAGTAACTTTATTTAAGATACTGCAAGTATTGAAAGAGTAAAAGGAAATTTGTTTATTAGGAATAATTGACTATGTGGAGAGGGTGGAGGTGGCAGTGGGTCCAGGATTAGGATGTATGTCTCCTGACAGAAGCAGGGTAGCATGAGAGTGTAGTGACTTTAGTGAAGGTGTATGGTAGAACAAGACTTTAGATTTGTTTTTTGAAGTTGAGTAGTAAGTAGGGGTGATTTTGATTTTTGGAAAAGGGCTGTTCAGAAATAGTCTGAAATGAAATAAGTCTGTGCCAAATCTGTGCAATACACAGGTGAGCTGGTTTATCTCATTCATCTCTGATCTGCCTTGCTCCTTGATCACAGGAAATTTGAAGACCTGCTTAATCAAAAATGTGTCCCATGCAAATTAAGTCAAGCCTAAAACTATGACATCCATCATCTTACTGAATTAGTATGCCACTCCTCCCCCACATGTACACTGTGACACCTGACTGCAGTGTCTACACCCATGATGAACCAGAGCCATGAGACTATACCATCAAGTACCTTGCTCTGAGTTACACCTACAAATGCCCTTCAAATGGTCTTAGTGAGACTCATTAATTTCCATCAAATGGCCTCTAGACCAGAGCATTATAATACTGTACAACATCATGTCTCGTTTCCCTTGGAGTACAAGAGAACACTGGCACATTGATTTTCTGTGCTCATTTGGACTACTTAGCAAGGTAAAGCAAGCGTACACTTTTATCTGACCTTATTTTTATACCACAGACAGTATTTTCCTGAACAGTCTCAAAGAAACTTAGTTTGTAAAGAAGCAAAAGTATTTTTTGAGAGCTCCTACAACTTGTCCTACAGTAAATAAGTAGTACCTTCTGAGGTATAACAGACCTTATTTGGGTTAGGACGTGTTTCCTTGCAGGATGGTATGAGAGTTGCCTTGATTTTTGAATAAATCTTTCTCTACAACTGTTTTCAATGATATTAGTGTTGCTGTCACATGTCACAGCATCACACTACCCGAGAACGTAAATGAATCTCAGATAGTGGAGGAGGACACTATTGTTTGCGGAAGTATAAAAAAAAAATAATAATAATAATCTGTCAGAATGCAGCTTAATTGTAGATGGTTAGCAGTGACTCACATTTGTGTCTTTCATTATTTGCAATTTTGCAACTATTTCTAACTTTTATGACCTTTGCACTTTAGTAAGAAACACAAAAAACAAATTTACGGTGGGAAGGATGGCAGCAGATGAATCATACAAGGAAAGAACATCATGTAGCACCATCACGAAAGTTTCATGCGTCAATATTTTATTTGTCTCTGATACCCTCTGGTAATTCAGTACTTGAAATCTGACTAGGAGGTAGGGGATATGGAGATGTATTATTACTTTTTTACAGACTCTTTTGCATCTTTGCTTCTCTCTCTCCATTATGATGTTCCTAGATTACATAATGGCAGCAGGTCATATTGCATACTATCCCTGTACTCTTTTTCTGTAACTTCTGCTTCTTCATCAGTGCAGCCATTCTTATTACAATCAGAGCTGAAACAGATTACCTGAGACTGTTACTTTCTTTGCATAACTCATATTACATACATCTGGAATTGCACATGATGTTCTATGCAGTGCACCTCAAGGCCCTATCCCTGTATTCTATCTCCTACAGGCTGATGAGGGGGCATTTATGTCTAGCATGCAAGGCATTGCCAGACCCCACTTTGATGGACCTATGATATAAATAAGACCCTCTGCAGAGACAGCTATGTGTACCAGAGACTACCCCAGCTCTGGACAGGCTCCCCATGCATGTGAAGCAGAGTTTCTCCCTAACCCAATTTAAGTGTAACTTGGACAATTGGATAAAGAACAAGAATTCATTTATGGTTTGGCACATAAATCTTTAATGGACACAGGCAGCATATAAATGTTTCAGTTCTCAAGACCCTGCATGTAAATGTTTCATCTCTCAAGCTCATGCTCACACATACCAAAAGTACCAGAACTTGGCAGAGATTTGGAATGCATGACTATACTTAAAAAGGTCCTTGTGGTCGAAACCTATGCTTGAGTCCATATATCTTCATAAAATATTAAATGTTTACTTAAAAGAAAGCATACAGTAGCTCTGCCCATTTATAGGTTTGCTCTTGGGATGAGAGACAGATAATAATGTAAAGTATCTTTGAGAATTCCTTAAGAAATTTTGTGGAACATCAGTGACTGACGACATTTTGCTATTGATATTTTGTAAACTGCTTAAAAAGTTGGTGGTATCTCAGTCACTGGTGGGACCTGTTTTATCAGACTACTTAGAGAATTCTGAATCCATGCCAAGGTAGGTATGCAGAGTATCAGGTTGACATTTAATATAAAAGTTGACACCACGGCAACGGTGCCTCCAATTTACTCAACTTTCCTACTAGCCAGCCTGAAACCACAAATGCTGAGAACAGCTTGCACTTGGCTGACACTTATGTGCATTTCAAATAACATGTTGCAAGGTTGATTTAATAAGGACTGTAGTCATTAATATCATCAAAAGTGGATTCACAGTACTAAACTCTGGTAATCCATAATAGTTATGGAATATTAGTTTCTCCCTGACAACTGATGATGAAAGAATAGTCTATTTTTCTATTGGCTTGTCTAATAATTCTTACTCATTTTAACAAAAGGAGTAGTCACTTCTGTTTTATGGAAACAGGGAAATGATTCTAGGCATTATGCCATCTGCAGAATATATTATTAGCCAGGGACTTTCCACTTGGAATCACCTACAAATGTAAAATTAAAACTATTTAAGAATGTTTCTTTGCAGGATAGGTCACAGCTGAGAAAGCAGTTTTAAAAAATTAGAAGCATATACTAAGCAAAGCTAAACCTTGCCACAACATGTGGTGCTTTAATATATATACTAGTATATATGTAAGAATTCAAAAGCGAAAGACATCAAAATATCAAAATGCTGAATGCATTAAGCATTAAAAATGACTCCTCAGAAGCTCACCTATCCAATTAACTGTCCTCTACTGCTACCTACTGCATGCTACTTAGTATCACAGTCACAGAACAGAAAGAGGAAATTAAATACAAAAACACTTAAGGGTTATTTTGCACAAAACTGTCTAATAAATTATTCATTTAATTTCTATTTTTAATTTTAATTACATAGAATATTCATAAGATGAGCCAAAATGCTTGACTGTGGGGCCTAACTCCTTCTTAATACTATAATATAGGATAGATGTATAGACCAGCTTGCCCCAACCATTCCCCAAGTTGTCAGTGGAGAGGTGGGGATATGTATATCTCCATGTTCATGCCCTTAATTTAAAACTTCTGACTGTATTATCCTTCATTGTTAACTTTCTATGACACCTTAGACCTTCAGGTACTTGAATTTTTTGATAATGTTTTTATTCTTATTTAGCTAGGACTTAGAGATTCTAGTTCTGGAGTCACCAGGAGTGCTGGAATTGCATGTCAGCTTTCAGAATGTATCCCCTCATCTATAAGTATAGCTTCTCAACCCCAACCAACCCTAGACGACAAGGGAGCCCGCAGGATTTTTTGCAGGGGGGGTGCAAACCCAGAGCCCCACCCACATATCTCACCCCGCCCCCTGCCAACACAGCCCCGCCCAAGTCCACCCACCCCAAGCCCCGCCCACACAGCCATTCCAGTGTCCCATTACTTTGCTATTTCTCCCCATTTACTGTAGACACTGTTTAAATCTGTGTGCATACTGTGTTATGCTTTAGTTCTACAATGATTACAGGCAGTTGGATTTAATTTACAACTTTTATTTCAAACATTATAGCCCAAACACTGAGACATTTACTAAACCTAAACAAAGCAATAGTCTTACAATGAAAACAGACTTGGCATTAAAGCTTCTGTACTTTTGAAACTCACATTCAATGAAACGGCATTGAAACCCACATTCAAATAAAATGCATCTGGCCAGTGGCAGGTTATTTACCTTTGAACTGTTTAAGCAATAGGCTCCTTGCACACCGTTAGGGCCATGCAAAAGTTACTTGATTTACCTGATTGTATTAATTATAATATATAATTGAATTATATCCCTTGTATTATACAGCAGCACTTGTTTGAGTGACTCTGCTGAAGTAAAAGTAATCTGAATAATTCCACATTAAAGATATCTGAAACTAATGAAGATGTTGTTGCTAGAAAACTGTATATTTCAGTGTTTCATCTAGAAATTCAGTGCCTGCTGCCGTCAAAGAATAAATTGCCTATGTTAAATTAAAAAAATGGTAAGCTGGTATATTGCAATAGAAAATGGATGACAAGCTGAAAAACAGGTTCATAGTTATTAGGCATCTCATCCAAAGGAGGACATCCTGAGGACTGCAGCATACAAATGTATATGCTGTAGGAATAGAACCTCAAGCCTTTACATTAAGATGCAAGTATTCTACTTGTGGTGCTACTAACATAGCTTTAAAACTTTATACCACAATAGAGATACCATTTGCTAAACAAAACAGTTGCACATTGTAAATAGACTTGGCATGAGCAGCAGTGAACTTCGCTTCCCTTAAAACTCACAGTTCCTTGAAAATGCACTTGAAAATTCCACCTGCTAACTCTAACTTGGGCATTTCACTTTCTCTCTTACAAAGATACCACACCCCTCAAGGCCTCACCCTTAGTGCAAGAAATCTTGACAAAGCCTAAAATAAATAGGGACAGATTATAAATATGGCTCTCAGAAACTTAGAAAATTGCAAGAGTAACAGGATTTGTGTTAGTATGCATTTTTCTAAATGACATGACATCTAAAACTGAAATCTCATTATTTAGCAACTTCAAAGAGGAATATGGGGCAAAATCTGGACAGCTGAGGGGTATGCTACCTCCCTCTTATACACACACCAAATAATTCTGGTCAGACTTGAATTAGTTCTGGGAAGGTTGCACTGAACGGCACCGTGCTTGATCTGAAGTGGGTGAAATCCTGGTAGCTAGTGATTGCAGCTCAGCAATGTGGAGCATTAAAGCATTTTTAGCAGAGCATTGTTTCATCACTACCTATTGTGTTTGCACATAAGCTGTAGTTATTTCAAACATTTGCCTTTTTTTTATTACTACAGAGTACATTTACTCACCAGAGCTATTGTGTTTTGACTTCAGTGTGGAGCTAGTTGTTGCAGGGCTTGGCTTTTAAGTAAGGTAGCAATGCTTATTTACCATATACCATTAAAGCCACCCAGCTACAAGTGTACTAACACATAGACACTGCTATAAGACACTGGTCTCCAACAAATGTAATGAGCTTCTGAAAACGCTGTAATCCTGTCCTTTTATTTCAAATACTGTCATATGCATTTCAACACCCAAGGCTTATACATTATCTAGCTATGTAAATATTCTCTGCATGGCAACAACGAAAAGGCTTTCAATGCTGGCAATTCTTCAACAATATGCTTACTAAAGCTTACTTGCATCTTACAATGTCCGACAAGCATACTTGCATCTTACAATCTCCGACAAGCTTACCTGATGTTCATTAAACCATGGCTACTTAAACAGAGCAACAGGACACTGATAGCATGCAGTTCCTGAATAATAAGCATAAATCAACAGTATAAAAATCGGATAGAAAACCAGAACATTTTGCAAAATCAAGGACAGATGAAAAGCCACAGTCGTATTTGTGATCTACCTTGGATGGGGGAATACTCTGCACACTTACTGCATAACTGCTTCTTGCCTTCCTTGGACACATCCCGAGCCACTACAATGGGGGCTGGGGTGCAATAAGTATGTCATAATTTGAAATGTCTCTGGCTGACTGTGATGACTCTGACACTCCTCTCAACTTCAGAGCAAGAAATCTGGACAAAGCCATACATAAAACTAGAAGTGGGACACAGGCCCAAAAATAAGGCCAATTTTTAAATATTGCTCTTATTAACTTAATAGAACAGGTAGATCTTGCATTAGTACAAATTTTCTGAAGGGTATAAAATCTGAAACTCAAATGTTATTATTTTCTAACTTCAATCTTTAATGACTTGCCACTAATTTGCCAGAAACCACAATTTTATGAAAAACAGACCAAAATGTGACGCAAAAATACCTGTCAAAAAGGGACACCTTTTTAATATTAACAGTTAACTTGAAGCAGCTAACAAAATAAGAGCATCCACATGCATTTCTGAAATAAAGGTAATCTATAACTGATCATTACAGTTATAATTGTAAACCCTCCATATTTTCTTCCAAAATTGCCATTTTGGAGGAGGGATTATTAGGGGAGAGCAACATTTTGAGCCAGAATTTGGGACAATTGAGATGTTTGGATATTCCCAATCTACAAAGTGATTTGCATGTACCTCTCAACCTCTTAATGCAGGAAATCTGAACAAAACCAAATATATTGGGGAACATACAAACACTACTAAAAATTGATCTTGTATAAACTTAGACAGTCTTGCATTAGCATGCATTTTTCTGAAGGTTATGACATCTGAAACTCAGTGTCTGTCATTTAATGGCTTCATTCCTAAATGATTTGCTAGAAAACCACAAATTTTATGAGGAACAAACCAAAAATAAGCAGCAAATATCTATTAATTCTGCAAAGATATGGACAACTGAGAGGTATAGTTCAACCGGGGCTGTCCGAGTTTGATACCCCCCCCTCACAAAATCATGGTCAAATGGAGCCTCCCCCCCTGCAGCCATTCCAATGTCCCATTCCTTGGTTATTTTGCCCCATTTACCATAAACACTAATGTGCATACTGCTTTACTTCTGCGATGATTTAGGATTTCATTTGAAAGTTTTATTTTGCATTTTACAGAACAAACCCTAATACATATCTGTTAAAGCAATGCAGTCTCAATGAAAATAGACTAACATTAAAACTTCTCTGCCCTTGAAACTCACATGCATTAAAACAGCACTGAAACCCACTTTCAGAGAATACATTTTGCCAATTGCAAATATTAACTCTGGGCTGTCTTCAAAATCATAGGACCCTCGAACATAACATACACATGCTCTTTGATACACCTTCCTGACTATTACATTATATTCCTTGTACAATACAGTAAGGTTGTTAAAGGGCATTTTAAATTTATTGTTTTGAAAATTTTTCCAGTAAACAAAGAAACAAAATGCATCCACCAATGACAAAATTGCCTAATTCAGAACATTTCCATCATAAAAGTCTACTCAAGTCCACCAGTATCAGTAAAAATATACACAATCTCTGTAGTAAAATCCACATTGAAGAAATTTGTAACTAATAGAGGTTGCTGCTAGCAAACACTTTATATGTCATTGTTTAATCTACAAATAAAGTGCCTGTTACCCTTGAAGAATAAATTGCCTTTGTTGCATGCATTAAAAAATGAAAAGCTAGTAATACGCAATAGAGAATGGATAGCAAACTGTTAACAGGTTCATAGTTACTAGGTATCTTTGCCAAAAGGACTGCAGCATCCACCCCTTTACAACACAATACAGCATCAGCAATGCATTTACCTACTGTGGGAGTAGAACCCACAGCCTTCAGCATCTAAAGCAAGTACACTATCTGTTGTGCTATTAACAATGCAAGCAGACTAAACATAAGCAGCACTAAACTTTTGCTCCCCTGCAGCTCTCAGCTCCTTGTAAAATCTACTCGACACTCAGCTGTATCTCTGAACTTTGCAGCACAAGAAATCTGGAAAAAGCCGAAATTTATTGGGGGGGGGGCAAAAGGCCAAAAACCATTGCTTGTATAATGTTTGAAAGTTGCTAGAATAAAATGCTGCGTTACCACCATACATTTCACTGCTACGTCTTGAACCCAGGGGACCCCGTGCAAAACAGACAAAGCGACATACCACTACGCCAAATCAGCTGTTTTGTGAAAGAGGAAGACTGAAACTTTACCATTTAGTGAATTCAGTTCTCACCATAGCACAGCTGTCAACCTTAGCACAAAAGACCTGAACAAAGCCAATAATGGGTGACTACAACCACCAAACATTCAGTGAATTCAGTTCTCACCATAGCTCTCAACTCTCTTAGCAAATAACACCCGGACAAAGCCAGTAATGAGAGAATATAGCCCCCAAACATTTTCAGTGAAATCAGTTCTTACCATAGCTCTCAACATTAGCAAAAAAACTGGATGAAGCCAATAAATACCTGGATGAGGCCAATAAATACCTGAACAAAGCCAATACTGGGTTAATACAGCCCCCAAACATATTCAGTGAATTCAATCCTTACCATAACTCTCAACCCTAGCACAAAACCTGGATGACGCCAATAATGGGGGGAATACAGTCCCAAACACAGGGATACATTTCAAATATTCATCTTGTCCACTTAGAAAATTGCTAGAATAAAAACTTGCTTTTGTTACCATACACTTTTTGAAGAATATGAAGTCCGATATTGAAATGTGCCCATTTTTAACATTTATTAACCAAGAAAATCTGACTTTGAAAAAAAAAAAGCAAATTTTTTTAGCAGAGGCCCAGGGAGAAACACTCCAGACAGCCAAGAATAAAACCAGATAACATTTAGCTGTCAGGCAACAAGGACACAAATGCAGAAACCACAGATTTTATGAGGAACAGAAAAAGTATGAGGGAAAATCCTGCAACGTTTTTACAAATGGTGGTGGGTAGGGAATTCAGGCTCTTGCCACTTGGGCACAAGGTTCAAGCCTTATTCTCTACCCACCACCATGTACACCTGGGGCATTACACACACACACACACACACACACACACACACCCCTACAAGTGTCCCATCTTCCGTTCCCGCTTACTATTCCGTTTCACACACAGCCTCACAATGTTTCACAGCACTGAAATGTCCTATTCTGGTTTCATCCAGTACAAAATAATATCATCTGCATGTAATGCCAACTTTTCTTGGTTATCACACCAATTATATCCTTGCATTTTTGAGACCCTTATTTTCTTTGTCATTGGTTCTAAATATAACACAAATAACCAAAGGGAAGAGGCACCCCTACCTGGTTCCTCTGCTCAAACAAAACTTATCAGAGTGGAACCCCCTGCTTTAATTTTTGCCTCCAATCCCTCATATAGCCTCATAATCAACCTTATTATCTTATCAGGGAATGCGAACGCTTCCATTGCCCTGCTCATAAGATCCCTGCTTACTCTGCCGAATGCTTCTTCTGCACCAAGACCTACCAACAACAGCAGTGTTTTCTTACAATCTGCTTCCCTCTGGATCATGGTTGTTCTGTTAATGTTGTCAAATCTTTGCCTGTCCTCCACAAAACCACAGTGGTCCATATCTATCATTTTTCATTACTTTTGCCATTCTTACAGCCATTATAGATATAAACACTATAATCATGGTTTAGAATTAAAATGTGTCTGTATGAAACTAGATCTGATGTTTTTTTATCATCTTGAGGTATTACAGTCATCACTGCTTTCTTCCAGGATGCTGGTGCTTCTTTACCTTTAAAATGACTCTTAAAAACTTCTATATCTGTATCACTTTCTTCCCTTATCTTATCCCTTACAGCAAAAACACTATTGCAAGTACTAAGGCAGGTACCATAATTATGGAAATAATAATAATAATCCCCACCACAGAACGAAGTATCACCCTGTCTCTCTGTCTCTCTCTCTCTCTCTCTCTCTACATCCAGCCTGTTAGTGACCTATGCTACTTCATTAACGCAAGAACTTTCTTTGAAAATAGCACTGTCGATGTTACTCTCGTGTCATTCTGTAAATGCCCTCCACCACTAGTAAGACTAAAAAAATTAAATGCTCCTGAATTAGCATTTCACTTGCATGAAAGGGTTAAATGCATGAATAACTTATGAACTAAAATAATAAACATAATAACAATAATACAACTTTTAACTAGTTTTTTCTCATGCATACTGATTTTACTCTTCCAGACACCGGTGATGAGCTCAATGTCTGCTTTCCTAACAGTATGCCTTCATTTTTCTGTTATCTGCAGATCATTTAGTCACGACACATTGTCTGCACCTGAGGAAATCTCAGCATGTGCATGATGAAAAAATAAGTTATGGGACACTGGAGCACCTGACTGCATGAAATGATGGATGCCAGGACCTGCCGGACAAAAGTTACAGTTTTAAGTAGGTAACACATGCATCATTTGTCAGGTTCCTGCATTCAAATGAGGAAGATGGCTAGTTTTGTTTAATTTGTCAGCTATCTGTAGAAACTGGTAGAATAAAAGAAATATTAAACAAGGAGCATCATACTATCCTAACGGAAAAGATCAAACTGCTATGAAAACTTTCATCCTTTGCTGCACTTACATCTACAGTAAACTCTCAGTTAACGGAAATCTCTTCCGTTTCACACACACACACCTACCTACCTGAAAGTGTCCCATCTTCCGTTCCCGCTTACTATTCCGTTTCAGGTCCCATCTTCCATTCCCGCTCGAATAATCCGTCTGCAAACTCCTCTCCCTGAAAGTGTCCCATCTTCTATTCCCGCTCTCAAACCTTTAAATCATTGCATGAGCGACAGCGATGATGTCAACGCCAGCGACCGGACAGTTAGCAAATACTTCTTAAAGTAGAACGCATACAAAAAAAAAAAAAAAAAAGTTTTTTTAAATGATCTAGTCAGCCGACTCCAGGGGGGTGCAAGTGCACCCCCTTGCACCTGCCTGCGGGCGCCCTTGCTAGACGATGCATGTTTCTGGACAGTACACCTTTTTTATTATTAGAGGAAAATTATTTCCTAAAATGAAAGGCTTAAAATTCTGATAAAAAGAAAACATTATCAAAAAATGTAACTATAATCCATGATATAACTGCCACTTTTTGTTTAAATTCTACTGTATTTCTTTGCACAACGTAAATTATTTTTAAAAAGGTGTATATCACTGTATATATGATAGATACCTGGATGCACCCATGTCTAGTTCATTTGGAGATTATATGGATGCAAGAAACTTGAGACAGCTGTGGAATTACAAATGAATCATAAGACTTTATCCATCTGCATACAAAAAGATTAGGAAAAATATGTCACTCCTATGTTGTTCTAAAAAAGTTTTAAAGAAGTTAGTGTTGATTTATTTATTAATTTATTAATTCAATTTGGTAACTGGGTTGAAACACTGATCCAAATGGACCTATTTCAGTCTTAGCCCAGACAATTATAAATAACAATAGACAAGCAAGTTAACAAGAAGTATTATAAATACAATAAAATGTTGTTAGCAGACAGCAATTAATCAATAACAGTAATAATAATAATAATAATAATAATAATAATGTACACAGTACAGAGGACAATAGGAAGGGATGGTTAGAGTAAGCAGAGAAGAAGAAGAAAAGATAGTTAAACACTGAAGGAATAGAGCATAAAGACAACAAAAGTAAGGGCACACAAAAACTAACTATATATACTATATACAACATGGAACAGATGTCACATATTAGTGTAGGGAAATAATGTGAGAAAGAGAAATGTGCCTGACTGGTGAAGGGGGAGTAAAGGATTAGGTGATGCATCCAAAGAGAAAGCATGTGGAAGCCGACTTGGAGATGACATGATCTGTAAGCTGAGCTTGAGATGATGGGTAGGACGTGAGGTCTTTAAGATTAGTAAGAAAGGAGTCTCACAGTTTGGTGTCTAGGATGGAGAAGGCATGGTTAGTGCAATGAAGTCTGGTTCTGTGAAAATGAAGAAGTGGACCAAAGTAGTTAAGACCTCTTAGATTGCAACTGGGGTGAGGCATCTGAAGTGGCTGAAAACAGGGAACGACAGGAGTTTTCTCTGAAAAGCTTGAAGAGTTGGATCCAAGAAGCAGGTTGGTGTTTGGTTGTACAGGTAACCGACTAGCTTTATTAAGCACCACACTAGCGGACAGAATAATGAAATGGCAGATAGAGTTGCATATAGTTTGGATGGTTAAGGAGTTTTTCTTGGATACTGTTACAACCAGTGGAAGTCCATATTCAAGTTGGACTAGTAGAATATTTTGCCTATTGCATTTCTGGTTGGTCTGGAGAGAAATTGGGAAATCTTATATGACCAAAATAGGAGGTGTGAGATCCCTTCTCTATGCCAATAATCAAAGAGCCTCAATCCTCACCACTGACACCAGTGAGGGGACGTTCACTTGAAACAAAGATAGATACACACAGTATTTACAGATGCAGTACAATTTCCCTTAAGAGCACACAGGGAACACACTCCTGTCCTGGGGCTGGACTCCCTCTGTCTCCCCAGGCCCCAAATAAGACTCCACACTGACCTTAGCTGAGTCCTGAGTGTTCCAAGCCAAGTCTTCCACCACCCTCTCTGTGAAACCACCAATACAGCAAGGCTTTAAGGAGCGGCCACAGTGCCACCAAATAAATATAAGTACTCTCAAAGGTTAAAGGTTAAAATCTTCTCTAAAAGACCAGTAACAATGAAATGTTTAAATATATTTAATAATTAATAATAAAAGAACAAGAACATACTAAATATCTATTTACAATAAACCCCAGTGTTTCATCACAGGAAATATTAAAAATAACACAAATGGAAAGATTCACACAGATTCCAAAAATGCTTAACTAATCTCACTATATTTTACTGACTTATCTAAAGAATTACTGTTTCCTACTTACTTTATAGAGCAAGGCAAGATGAAGTGGGTGTGTGGTCTTCCTTGTCAGGTTTCACAAGCAGACTGCCCTGAGATTTCTGTCTCATCTAGTATTAAGGCATCATTTCACTGCTGGCTTACAAAAGGACATCAAACTCATCTGGTCATCTGACATCTGGTTCCCACACAACCCCCTTTACTGGAAACTGAACCAGAATTTAGCACATATGTGTTATAATACACACACATAGAGCTTTGCTAAGATGTGTTATAGTATCTGGAAGCTATAAAACCATTTCAAAAACTTCCACCCTTCCAGGATAGCAATTAGTTCTCACCTATGGACAATACAGTAGGATTCCTAGTCTGGATTTTCACAGACATTTTGTCTATGGCTGCAATCAGAACTGTGAGATATAATCCTTATGCCCTAAACCACGTAATTTAATTTCAGACTATTTTTCAAAGTTAGCTAGACTGAAAGTAACCTCTTCTCTTCCAGTATCCTCTGTTACAATATTCATTTCAACAGTTATAATACAGTTTGACATACAGGTGCATTTCTTTTCTGTCCAGCAGGGCCCACTATTGGTACATTTTTTAACACAAGTAACTTTACAAATACATTTTCAACACAAGCACCTGTACAAATCAATTTGATATACAAATGACTTATAATTCTTTACAAAACTCAGACTAGCTATGCTGGCACTACCTCACATCATCACAGGAGATAATTCATTTTCTTTTGTATTTGTTCAAGGTGAAAGTGAAAGTTCAGTGTGGTATAAAGCCACATATCAAGGTATTTGAAGATGACTTGATGAACATGGTTGTCAAGATGGTCAGTGATAAGTTCTGATTCAGAGTTATTCTGCTATTTAGGAGAGGTACCAAACAGCATTACATTACTTTTGGAAGTGCTCAGCATTAAGCCATTTGATAAGAAAAAAAAGTCCACTTGCAGTTGTTGTTACATGGCTGAGGAGGTCAGATTTGAGTGTAATAAGACCATGTGATCAGCATAAAATAAGAGAGAGAGGTGATGAAGGTCAAGTGGTAGTTTATTAATAAAAATGGAAAAAAGAAGAGAAGACAGACTTGAGTCCTGAGGGACTCCTTTAAGGAGAGGGATGGGAGCAGAGAGAAGGTGCTCTGAAACTGCACAGAGATGAACTGATTGGAAAGATAATATTTCAACCAGGGAGCTATATCTGGGCTAATTCCAGTTTAAGTTAGGTGATCTAACAGAATGTTATGGTCACCTAGATCAAAAGGTCTGGTGAGATCAATAAAGATTGCTCCAGTGAGGAGGCCTTTGTTCATAGCCAGCAGGATGTTATCAATAAGTATCCAGAGTGCTGAAAAGGTGTTCCTACCTATATGAAATCCATGTTGCTTTTAGATTTAATGGGTGAGTTGATTGTAAACTAACCTTTTCAAGGATTTTACCAAGTATGGGAAGAATGGACAAGGAATGGACGTCAATGGTGTGGGATGGGTTAGTTTTTTTGAGGAGGAGTTTAACAATGGCTGTTTTCCAGATATCAGGCATGATGTAAGATGAAAGGCAAATAAGTGGCAAATCAAACACAAATAAAGTCCTTTGGATGAAAAGCGGATAAATAAATGTGTGTTATGCTTAAACTTGCCCACATTTATTTCTTCCAGTTTCTGTACAGCAAGTGGCTTTTTGCTTTTATATCAGGCATGATGATTAGACTTAGGCTGAGATTCTAAATGTGAAGAAGTGGTGGAACTATGACGTGCTATCCTAGAAATATGAACCATGGAAAAAGATTTCAGGACCAGCAAGTGAGTAACATTTTAATTCTTCAAGTAGTGGTACTACGGGTTTAGCTTTGATTACTTCGAAATGGAATATGGGAATCTAGAGGGAGGAGAGACCTTAGATGGAGCAGAAGGGTTACTAATAGAATCAAGGATAGCAAGTGTACCAAAGTAGAGGCTGAGGTGAGATGAGGAGGAGAGGGTATTAGCTACAGTAGGTTAGTAGAGCCTGTCAGGTGGATGACGACTGCATATAAGTTTTTAGGTAAGTTGAGAAAGGATGACTGATACTTTCTCATAACGTGAATTTTATGTCACCTGATTGCCTGTTTAGTTAGATTTCTTAGCTTAGTATAGTGATGCCTGGAGGTTGAGGATGGGTTGCTTTTCCAAGTATGTCATGCATTGCCCCTGAGATTAAGGAGGCATTTGAGTTTGTTTCTGAGACAGTGTTTTTTTTTTTTTTTGGGGGGGGGGTTATAGAGCTGTGTGATTTTAGAAAACAATGCATCTTGGAGGTTAGTAAGAATTTGTGTGAAGATAATACTGCAGTGGTTATGGTCAGTAGAAAAGAGAATAAGAGACCAGTCTAATGAGGCTAAAGTTGTGCGGGATTTCTTACAGAATGATATGAGGGAAGGAGGGATTTTGATTATGTGGTGAGAGATATTGAAGCTGATTGAACAAGGGGGTGAATGAGAAATTGGGAAATAATGTTTGGATTATTAATAATAATAAAATCAAGAAGTGAGTGATGAAAAGAATTAGGTTTTGGTCTGGTAGGTTCAGTGACAAGTTGTGTGAGTTTGAAGTTATTAAGGATTTCCAAGACATTGTTCTGATTAGAGCTAAGAAATATGAGACTGAAGTCATCTAGAAGGATAAAGCTTTTAAGATTTTTTTTATTGAAGAGGTAATTTCAAGCAGAAGAGTTTTGAATATGGCTTAGGAGTAGGAGGATGGAAGGAAGAGACAGCAAGATGAATAGGAAAGTTGTTAAAGGAGGGCACACAGAGAAGTAGCCACTTAGGAAGAGAGTCTAAGGTAGTACTGCTTTGTGCTAACAGTTATACATTTATATCAGATTTAAAAAGCAACAGTGATGTTTTTCATATTGATTACTGCTGCAATAGCCTTAGCTGTATGGGTTATATTCTGTCAAGGATATAACAGATGGCCAGCTTCCAAACCTTCAGTGCAACTTCCATGCACCCAACCATAAATCAGCTCAACCTGACTAAAAGACATGTTTTGGCACAAAGTCCTTCAGAGATTTACTGCCATGAAATAGTATGCTCCACTGAGGCTTTTGAGGAGCAACAGTCAGTTTGTGGTTTCCTTAGTTGGGTAGATAAGTTCACTTTGGAGAAAAAAAGTTTTCTTATTTGTTATCGATACTTTATTAGTTTATTATTTTTCACTTCACTCTGTTTCTGTCAGTTTGAAAGTAATGTTATGTAACAGATAAACTATTTTCTGTAGAGAAATTGAGTTTATTTTAAGGTAGTGGAGCTGCCATAGTATTTGAAAGTGCTTTCTACTGTGTTTTTTTTTCCTGTTTTTTTAAGTAAATTTTGTGGACTGGTAGTTTTACTGGCATTGGTGCTTGTTTTTAGCTTGACCATGGAACAGATTGTCACTCCCATGGTTGGTCCTTTTGTCAGCCGCAGAAAGAAAAAATAAAAAGTTAAGCAAACAGCCTTTGCCACCACAGAAGGCTAGCAATTTGCCTTAGCAGAAGTTGGGTGACTCTGCTGTGGCCATTTTGTTGTACCTCAGACAACTCATTTTACCCCAGATCCCTCTGGTGTAGCACCTACAGCCACTATGGCCCGGGTATTACCCATGTCCTCTGTGGCTGTTGGGGTCTCTCTGTGGTCAAGGAAGAACCACTCCTGTTGGTCCTGGGAGACAGAACAGGAAAGGTTTCCCTATTGTGTCAGAATGCTGTGCCCATCCACGGGGAAGCAGCGGCTGCCATTAATAACATGATTGTCCACATTTTTTCTAACAAAAAGAAACAGAAAACCAAGCATATATCTACTCCTCCTCAAATTTCTTTGGATAGGAGTATTTTACTGAGACTGGCTCAGGGTTTGATTCAGGCTATTGATATTTTTTGTAGAGTAGTTTTTGGTAAAAGAAAGGGGGATGCCAAAAGAGGGACGCCTCCTTTCCTGAAGAGATTCAAGATTCTGTATCTGAACCGGAAGCTACAAGTTATAAATTCGGGGTTATTGTCCTCAGATTTCTGATTCAGACTCAAAAGAGAGCTCACTTTCTAATTCTCCCTTTGGGTGTTTCTCTTTCTTTGAGACTATTAATAGAATGCCTCAGTGTTTTCAGAGGGAGAACACTGAGGTTTCTCAGTCCTCTAAAATACTTTGAGTGGTTATAGAAGGATTTTCTAGAACCTACAGCCATTCCTCCCTGGCCCTTTTTCTCTTCCAGAAAGTCTAAATTTCTATTTTTTCTTTGGCAACAAATTGTTTAGGATGAATGGGTTTTGAAACATCATTTGTCAGGGTTACAGATGGCAGTGGGAGGAAATTCCTCCTTCCCAGGGGGTCATTCCTCATTCTGCAGATTAGACTGTTTTGTTTCCATCGGTTTTTCATCACACGCTGTCCCAAGGAGTGATAGAACCAGTTCCTCCTTCCCAGGTGGATAAGGGATTTTATTCAAGTATGTTTCTAGTCCCAAAGAAAGAAAATGTTTTGAAACTAGTTCTGGATCTTTCTGTCGTAAACCTGTTTGTGATAGTGCCCAAATCCAAAATGGTGTCACTTTACAACCCGTTGCCTCTTCCTCCTCTTTTAAGTTTCCCGGTACCACTAGACTTAAAAGATACTTATCATCACATTACTGTTCATCTACACTTCAGGTGTGTTTTAAGGTTTTGTGTCTCTTGATCACATTTCCAGTTCTCTGCCTTACCGTTTGGACGATCCACTGCTCCAAGAGTGTTCAGAAAGTGTCTAGCTCTAGTTATAGCTCATTGCAGGCTACAGGGTATCCACATTTTTCTTTATTTAGATGACTCACTTATCTTTAGAGCCTTTTTCAAAATGTCAGGAATCTCTCTCTTTGGTGAGAGGTCTCTTGCACAAACTGGGATTCCAAGAGAACATTCAAATATCTTTCTTGACTGCTTCTCACAGAATTGTGGTCCTAGGATGTCAACTAAACATCTCTTGTATACGGATTTTTAAGGGATGTATGAGAGGTGTATTTCCACTCAATAGGGGAAGAAACCTTATTGCGCTGGGTGGAAGAGTAAGACAGTTGCAGCAGGAGAGTGTAAGTTGAGATGAAAAGAGGGAAGACATTTCAAAATAGATCAAACCCCCAAAGATTTCTTTGGAGAGACACATAAAGTCTGAAAAGGATGAGAGGTGCAGTGCGGAGTAGAAATCTTCTTGGCGAGCATTGATTATGAATGAGAGAAGGGTGGTGGCAGGGGGTATGAATGTAAGCTTGTGTAGTTATATGCTGTGCTCCTTTAAGCTGCAATTATGGTGTAAGCAAATATGGGAGGGGATACAATGGAATAAAGGTGTGAGTTTGGGGGTGGGAGGGGAGCAAAGCAGGTAGGAAAACACACCAGTGTTATACCTCTCAACCCCTTAGAGCATAAAATCTAGACAAAGCCATAAATAATGGGGGAATAAAGGTCCAAAAATAGGGACACTTTTTACATTTTGCTCATACAAACTTAGAAAGTTGATGGAATAACAGGTTTTGCACTAGCATGAATTTTCTAAAGGGTATGAAGTCTAAAATTAAAATTTCTGTCATTATTTTCTAATTTCAGTCCTCAATGATTTGCCCGTGACTTGCCAGAAAACCACAATTTTTTGATATGCAGACCAACAATATGAGGCAAATATCTAGACATTCTGCGAAAATTTGTACAGTTGAGAGGTATGAGTCCCAGTGTGTGAGTTAATCAGTTTACAAATATGCAGAAGAATCAACACCAACAGGAGAGCAAACCAGGAAAAACTCTTATTTTGAAGTTACTGTGCAGTAAAAACAATGACATCAAAATCCACAAGAGAGGGAAGAGATTATAAAGTATAAGCCTGAGAGATCACAAGGAATAAATTGAAGAGATTAGAGAAAGCAAGGGGGTAGGCAGCCATCTACAAACTCCACCCAAAGATCCACTTAAATGCATCAAACAGGAAAACATAACCTGAACAGATGACGTCAAGCTTTAACTCTGTTTAAAAGATTTGTTATAGACTTGAGAATGGTTTATATTGTTGCTACAATATGTAATTGTTTTCCTTCAAATGCAAAGATGTATGACCATGTAGCATGTAGCAAGTAACTTACTTTGCCTGAAATGCTGCACGTGTCAGGAAAATGCTGATTTTAATTATTTAGTAGCCATATGTGAAATATGAGGTGACCCGTTGTATGTTTAAAGAACAGTACTACTGAAGGGCCATGCAGACAAAATAAGTACTGACTGAGGTCTTAAACAAGATAGGCTGAGAAAATGGACTCAAAGCAAGGAATGTTTTTGCTGAAAAACTGAGGTTCACTTTTTTTCTTTAGCATAACACATTACTATCTTGGATCACATCTGTCTAGAGCAATGCTATAAGATGAATTTGATCTATTTGTAAGTACAATAAGTAATGTAAGAGGGCAATCACTGCCAATAAAAGAAGGAAAATTTTAAGAAGCTACTTTCAAAAACAGCATACCATGAGTTTCACTCACAGTCCTTTCATCTTCTTGTAATCATTTCTTAATTTTATCTGCTTAATCCTATTATTGAACAGGTGCGTTAATGTCACTTTAGTGTTAGAATGTTTTATAATAAATTCTAGTACCTTATCTACTACCAACTTGGTCAAAGAGGGAACCCAGTGGTCCATCTTATTATGTTAACTATTACCTAATTAGGAACAGGCTCTCATCTGATTTTCCATATCATCTGATTGTACTGTATGTGGATGGTATGACAATCTACAGATCTGTAATGTTTCCCTCCCTTATCAAAAAATATCTGGAAATTGACCTAAATCTCTTTTCACATTGACTGCTTAAAATGAAACTACTTAAAGCTGAAAAACAAAGACCATGATCTTTGGTTGCAAACAAAAGCTATGTAAATTCCCACCAAACCAACAAATTCTCCACAATAACCACGAGTCGTATGAATTTACAGATCATTGTCATTATCTAGGGAAATATTTGTATCGACAATTAAATTAGCAAGTCACAGCATAAGCAAGGTCAACAAACAACTTTTCTGGGTCATGAAGGTGTCTCACTTTTTCTCCCCAGAAGGAAGAAATACAGTAGGAGAAGGATTTCTCCATGCTGGACTTGAATATAGACTCACAATAATATCTCCTCTATCTAAAATACAAAAACAACCTTTCAGTGTTAAAAACCCTGTGTCCAACCAGATCTGGAGATTCATTGCACTTCCCCCATAAAAGAACATCTCTGCACAAAGCTTCAAAAAGCCAAATGGTTGCCAAATTAGCAGAGAACAAATATGTTGTTTGGATCTCTGCCATTTAAACTTTTTAACTTAGAATCATTCTCATTTTTGCTAACCATCATCCTATGAGATCCTTTCTCTTCTGGCCTAGCCCTGTAAATTCCTCTTAATAGTCTATGCTATACAAATCATAACAATCAAGCATAAGCTTTGGGAATCATTACCCACAAGATTAAAGCATCTTAATTCATACCCCAAATTCTACTCTGAAATGAAAAGTGTTCATAACTGAAGCTAAATGTAAATGCTTCCAGAACATTTCAGTGACATAGAAGCTACAGCCTTTCTCGCTCAGTTACTCCTGTTAAAAGTCAACTGGGATTCTTCATTGTTTCCTTCCTATTTTTTCATAGCTTCTTAGGTATATACTAGGCTAATGATAGCCAGGGTCTTTATAAGCCTAGCCATGCAGCCCAACTTAATTGTGTGCCCCTGTAACATGCGCTTCTTAATTGGAGGGGGATGTTTGTTAGAGGGTTAAGTTAGTTAGGGTTAGGAGGGGTTTGTTAATTAGTAGGTTGTTAAAAAGTTATGCAGGGTGGATATGTTAGGAAATACTTACGGTTGGCCTTTGCCTATAAGAGACATGTAGGCCACCCTGGTAATGAATTTATGAATACCTATCCAGTGCTAGCTAGGGAATGTTTACTGTCAGCCTCTGTTTATAAGATTTCCCATCTAATAGTCAAAGTTACATCTGAATAGGGTTAGGGTTAAGGATTAACTCTACTTTATAGATGGGGAGCCTATACCAAAGCATGGGGATCCTTTGAGGGACATATCTGTCTTGCCAGTATGTTTTGTTTATATTGCAAGCAAAATTCAGACCTCTGGATCTAGTGTTTCTTGTGCTGCTGGATCTAAGGATGCCTTATATGCCAAGCACAGATCGCCTCTAAACAACCTGTAGGAGACTGAGTACAGAAACAGGGCTCTAAGGCAACCTGTATAGGACAATGTCTTAATACCCTGGATTCTCTTAGCGAGGACCCTCTGTGGGTGTTCAAACTGTTGCATATGCCTAGTCAAGGACAGGCTGAATGGGGCATTGTACTCAATGATGGGTCTGATAAGGGCTGAGTAAAGTTGTACTATAACTTTCTTGGATCTGGATGTTATACACTTACTTATATGGTGCGTGAAATAGAATGATTTTTACCACCTTAGATACATGTTGATCAAAGGCCAGATTATTGTCTATATATGTTCCCAAATTTTATCTACTGAGTCAACTCTTAGTGGTGTCTTATCAATGGAGTAATTTGCCTGAGTGAACATTTTCCCAAAAAGTACTATAATACATTTCTTTATACTGAGTTTTAATCCATCCATGGATTTGGCACCAATCATTTGTCTGCATTAGACCCTCTTGCAGGATGTTAGTGTCATGGGAGGAATTTATGATAGTTGTCTGGGAACTTGGTGAGTCAGGGGCCCTTGACAATAGCCTTGACCTCTGTGGAGAGCCCTGAGGTACTCTGCTGGTGACCTGCCTCTTGGTGGATGGTCTCACCAATCCTGAGCTCTTGGGTCCTATCTGTGAGCTGACTTGCAATCCAGTGAATTATGTAGAGATTTATACCTAGTTTGGTGCATTTGTCCACAGTACTTGAATTGGGTATTGTATCGAATGCCCTAGCCAGATCTAGATAGGTGGAATGTGTCATTTTCCCTTCATCCATTGCCTTGGTTACCTTCTCAGAGAAGACCATCAGGTTAAGCAGGCATGAGCTTCCTTTGACAAAACCAGACTGGGATGGGTCCAGTGCCTGTAAGTTGCCATTGTCTTTGTTGATCATTTCCATAATTTCATAATAATTAATTCAGTGGCTTTGCATATTAGTCTAGTCAGACGAATGGTTCTGTAGTTTTTGGGATCAGTTGGTGGTTCTCCCCAGTGAAGGGTTAACCACTGCTATCCTCCATTCACTTGGTACTTAGACTGTTTTGAGTCTATAGCTGAAAAGTGATAAAAGTAGTTGTAATAGATCATGTTTCAGGGTAATTAGGAGGTAAACCTGGGATATTGATGGGTCCCAATGAGTCTGGGATTTTAGTCTTAGTGAGAGCTGATATCTTCTCCCTGATGATAGTAGGGGGACGGGGTTATGCTGGTAGGGATTTCATGAGAGGTGGGGGGGGGGTGAAGTTTGAGATGAATTTGTTGACTAGCAGATTTGCTATGCTACTCTGCACAGTGAAGGTGGTACCATTTCCTACCAGTTCTGCACACTGTTGCACATTACCTTTGAGGTTTCCGACATAGCTGTGGAAGGCCTTGTGGTTGTCTTTAGCCTGAGAAGCTGTCTTGACCTCGTAATTGGCCTCCTTGGATTTAATTAGTCCTGTTAGTTTCCTGTTTAGTTTAATTAGTGAGCTCTTGTCATTATGAGAGTTGCTCTTTCTGAATTCGGCCATGACTTTTTTTCTTTCGTTATGTACCCTGTAAAGATTAGGATTCCACCAGTGCGATTTGGTTTTGGGGTTTGCTTTGGATTTACTTCTGGTGTGTACAACAGCCTCTTTGCAGCTATTTACATGATTGCACCATGTTTCTGTGAATAATTCTCTATAGGTTGCTGTGAACTCTGGATTAGGTGGGGCATGGAATTTTGATAAACAGTGTCTTAATAGGATGTAGTTTGTTTTAGAATAGTTCCTAAGTACTGTAGCAGGTTTTGCTAGGTTTCTAAGTTGATTTTTATTTTGAATGAGACAGCTTTGTGATCCACCAGTAAGGACATGACACAGAGGAGGTGCAGTGCACTCCCTTATTGGTGAGAACCAGGTCCAGTATGTTGCAACCTCTTTTTGAGGTGTGCAGTAACTGATCAAGGACAGTTGTGTAAATAAAATCCAGGAAATGTTGGGTGTGGAAGTTGAAGACAGTGTATGTTTCTCAGTCTATAGAACATAGTTAAAGTCTGCCGTGAACAGAGTATTTGGTTGGATGGAGAGTGCTTCCAGTATGTCTAAATAAGAGTTGTGCGATTCTTGAGACATAGATGGTGACCTATAGCTTGCTAAGATATGGTAAGGGACTCTGTCTAAGGTGATTTGCATGTGGATGAACTCCAGGGTATCATCCTGTTTACCAACCTTGAAATATACTTGTTGCTAATGTAGATCAAGATACCTCCAACTTTAGTAACTGTCTGTATGGCCGATGGCCTAATGTGTGAAAGGTATTGTAGCCTTGCACTGCCAGTCACTTTGGAATTGCCAAAAATGTCTCTAATCGGTTGGAAAAGACTTTAGCCAAAATCTAGAAACCCAGGATGGGAAATGTGCAGGTCATCACTGACAAAGCAATGTGGAATGCAGGCCATGCCTTCCCAGGCTGTAATATATTGAATTTCCTGGAACTGACACCAGAAAATAAGCCAATTGTTAAAAGTCAATCATTTTTGTTCATACTGTGGCATCATCCTTGGTGAAGGTAGAATGCTGCTCAAAGCAAAGCACACACCAGTCTGAGACACATATTCAAAGAAGTCCATAATGTTTTTCTTCATATAGTCTAGAGAGGTACATCTCAGATGAATTACACCCACGTGGACTATGACAGAATCATACTGGTACCTGTGGTGCAATAAATTGAGTGTGTGCATAACTTGGTGGTTCCTGTCTCCAGATAAGCAACTAACCATAATCACACGTACATTCTTTGCCACAGAGAAGCCAGCTTGATGATCAATTGTTCCCCACAGAAAGCTTCCTGTCAGGTATCCACTCTTCACTATGAATTCATTGATGGAGTATTTTTCTTCAAAGATATTATATTTTCTGGCCCCTAGTGATAAGGTATCCATCCATCACTCCCTCCCTCCCTCCCTGTGCTGACTGGCTCCTGTCATATCAGGCTGCTGAAGTACATAGACAAAAACTCATCACTTCTCTCGCACTCTCAATCGATGACTGGATGATGTCACACTAAGGCTGCATTTAATATTAATTTATTAATTTTTGTAAACTTGTCTGCTAAATTCTGATTCCCAGTTATAGTGGAACTATATAAATTATATATCTTCATTTCTGAATCCAGCTGAATTGCTCGCCAAACATCTGCAAGTTATTTCTAGTTTACAGCAAGCCTGGTAATATCTCATTGACATGGAGACACAGAAAGAAAAATAAATGATACTGTAATTGCACCAATTTATTTTAACATTTTACTTGCTTAAAACAGTCCTGTGTATATTCAGATTATGTGTTTTGCCTATTAAGTCTATTAGAAGTCTGTTCAACGTTCTCCCCAGAATTATGATTTCAGATGTATACTTATGTGTACTTAAAATCCTAAAAATAATAGAAACCAGCACAGTTCAACATGCAGCTTGTCTGGCTTTATCAAATAAGCAACAGGCTTCTGTCTCTGTCAGTCTACAGTTTATCCTCAGGTGTTTTGCAGAGCCCTGTATAGATACAGGCACTTTGGGTTGACATTTTTCTGTAAAAGCACACTTGAAATTTCACCAATACCTAGTTACACACATACTATTTTCCACAGTGACAAGCACTGCCCCCAAAATGTCAAATCAGATACTCCTGACTTTAGTCCATATTCTCACTGCAACCATGTAATAAAAAAGGGCCTGATGCCATGGATATGAGCTTTTCCACTATCTCTGTTACCAACTTGGTGGATATTGGTATCCTGTGGCAATGTAGAAATTTCCTCATGTTTATTGACAACCAGCTAATTCTCAAACAAACTGATAAGGTATATGAGGTATGTATTTACACAATGTCACTGGATGAAAAGCTCTCACATAAAAGCACTCCTAATGTCAATCAAGTTGTCAGTACTACATACACTGCACCCATCACAAACACAGTTCAAATCAGACACACATAGACCCACATATGCTGAGGCATTTAATTGTAACATTCATAAACCGGAAAGACCTCCTAGATGAAGTACATATAACAAATACCCTCAACAGCTCTGAATGCACTCTTTCAAAATATCCACATCAACACACATAGCCATCTCTTATGGAACCTCTACTTCTAGGCCCATAAGGCTAGCCACCACACAATTCCAACATTCTGGTCATTGGAGACTTCATTGTGAGACACACTGATTTTCCTCTCACCAGGCTGTGTGAGGAGAAAGTCAGGGTCAGTTTTTATCGGGGCCAGAATCCATCATATTACACATGCACTCAGGTCATTGGACTACAAGTACCAGTATGATTCTGTCATAATCCATGTGGGTGTAAATGACCTGAGACATACTTCTCTAGACTATATGATGAAAGACATCATGGAACTCTTGGAATATGTGTCCCGGGCTGGTATGAGCCTAGCACTGAGCAGCATTTTACCTTCTCCAAGGATAATATCACAATATGAACAGATGATAACTGATTTTAATAAGTGGCTTAGTTTCTGGTGTCATTCTAAGGGGGTGAAATATTTGCCAGCATGGAAGGAGATGGTCTACAGACCATGCTGCTTTGCCAGGAAAGATCTGCACCTCTCCCCTCTAGGCTTTTGAATATTGGCTAAAACATTGTCCTTCCCTATACAGCCTTTTTAAAGCACAGTCAAACTGAAAATAATTCTGGCATAACAAATCAAAACCAAGAAAATCTAAAGATGTTACTGCTCAATGCTAGGACTCTAAACAAGAAACTAAACCCCCTATGAGCTCTCATCACACTAGAGAACTCTGATGTCTGTGCAGTCATTGATACATGGTTAAAGGACGTGGAGGTCACCCTGGTAATGTTAGACTGCAATACCTTCCACACATTTAGACTAGCTACTACACAGGCAGGAACTAAAGGTGAAACTGTCTCAGTTTACATCCAAAATAAATGTACTTCAAGGCTGGTTAAACAGGATGATGCACTTGAGCTTTTCCACATTCAAATCACCATACACAAAATGCCATACCACTTTCTTGAAAGCTATAGGTCCCTCTCTATGTCCCAGGAAAACCATAATGTGTATTTAAGCTTATTGGAACCCCCCACCATCCAACTCAGTACAATACTCATGGGCAACTTTAGCTATCCCAGTATTAACTGGGAATCCCATATGACACCAAACATGCAGGAACAGAGATTCCTAAATTTTGTAAACACAAACTCACTAGATCAGTTTGTCTACATACTGATCAGGGGCCCAAATATACTGGATCTGGTTGTCACTAATATAGGAGAACACTGCACACCCCATTGTATAAGGTCATCTTTGGTGAGGTCAGACCACAAAATGGTCTAATAAAAATAAAACCCAGAACACCAGCTAACCTTGTTTAAGTGATAACCTGGCAAAATTTCAAGCCCCCCCCCCCAAACCCTGAGAACACCACTGTCTATGTGAACTGTTTACAGAAACCCTATACAAGCATGTTAATGGTTGCATAGAGGCAGCTGTACCTACCAGGAATAAATACAGAACTAACTCAAAAAAAAAAAACCAAGCCACCCTGATATAATTACAACATCAATAGGATGTGTGACAGATGAAAAAAAATCATGGCAAAATTAGGGGGTGTAGCACCAGCAGGATAAAAGCACTCTCATCAAACTAAGCAAATGACTCAGAGGACAAATAAAGTCTACCAATGCCAAAACTGAGGTAAATTTGGCCTCCCAGGCCAAGGACAACAATAAGACCTTCTTTGGTTACGTCTGCAACCTGAAAGAGAATACACAATTGTGTGCAGAGCTTATTGTTAATGGAGCTACCTAAGAAGATATAGCAAACCTACTGACAAACAAATTCAGCTCTAATGTTACCCCATTCTCCCCCCAACCTCTCCTCAGGAAATACCATCAAATGTAACACCCCCAACTCTCACTAGATAACAGGTCCTCGATGCTCTCTCTAAGGCCAAGAACTCTGCATTGATGGGCCCTGACAATATCCCAGGCTGCCTTCTAAATAGCATAAAACATGATCTGTCAGGCCCTCTGGAATCTCTACTTAACTATAGCCTCCAAACAAGCTTTGTACCTCACTAATGGAGAATAGTAAGCATCATCCCTCTGCACAAATGCAGGCCATTTAGAGTCCATGGGAACCACAGACCTATAAGTCTCACATGTTTCAAATGCAGTGATATGGAAATGATCAACAATGACATAGGAAACCTTGATAAACTGAGCCCAACCCAGTTTGGTTTCATCAAGGGCGGGTCACGCCTACTCAACCTGGTTAACTTTTTGAGAAGGTTTTCAAAGCAATGGACAAGGGCAAAACACTTCACACTACCTACCTTGACCTGACCAGGGCATTTGACACAATACAGCACTCAAGTATTGTTAACAAACTTAAAAGGTTAGGTATAAACCTTTATGTCACCTGGTGGCTGGCTCACAGACAGTATCCATGAAGTTATCTACAAAGAGTCCAGTCACCAGTGGAGTACCTCAGAGATCAGCTCTGGGGTTGCTCCTTTTTGGCATCTACTTTTCTGAAGTCAGGACCATCATCAAGGGCCTCTAGCTGACCAAATTTGCAGATCGTTGCAAATTAGGAGCAGTCATAGAATCCCCCACAGACACTAATGTTCTCCAAGAAGGGCTGACACAGGCAAATAACTGGTGTCAGAACCATGGACTAAAATTAAATGCATAGAAATGTATAATAGTATCCTTTGGGAAGTCAGACACCCTTGTTAACTATTATATTGACAACCTACCTCAAAGAGTTGACCCAGTAGTCAGGAACTTGGGGGGACACATTGACAGTAATCTAGCCTTTGACCATCATGTGTCTTTGGTACTGAGGAAATACTTCTGTGTTGTGAAACTTATAAACAAAGGTTTGGCATCTAGGTCCAATGAGGTCATTGTTCCTCTGAATTCAACATTCATCATACCTATCATTGAGTATGATGCCCCCTTTTGTATGTACCTAACCAGGCATATCCAACAACTGGAGCGTCCACAGAGCTTCCTCACTAAAATAATGCAGGGAGTAAATAACATGTCCCATGCAGATTGGATCAAAGCTCTATCCCTGTATTCTATCTCATACAATCTATTGAGGGGAGCTCTATGCCTGGCATACAAGGCATTGCCAAACTCTTGTCTAATGGACCTCGTACATATCTGCAAAGTAAACCGCACCAGAATTACCCAGCCACAATACTTAAAACTTGCCTGTGTTATAAATAGGACCTGATAGAGTGACAAGTATGTATCGCACAGGCTATCCCTTCTTTAGAATAGGCTCCCCAGTCATGTGAAGCAGAGTTCCTCCCTAGGCCCATTCAAGTGTACCTTGGACAAATGGATGGGGAACAGAAAATTCATCCTTGTTTTGGCACCTGCCTCTCTAATGGTGACATCTCACAAGCTCCTGATTATACTTACCAAGGGTATCAGTACTTGTCAAAGATTTGGGATGCACTGCTAAGCTGCTAAGCTTAAAAAGGTCTCAGTGACCTTTAGCCTAGTATACATCTATGGATCTATTGGCAAATCTTCACTCAAATCCCCAGAATAGTCACCAAGGGGCGCTACAGAGCAGTCCACACCAGAGGTGTCCAGGGAATACAGCATGTTATCATTTGTCAGGCATGTTTAGTTACTACTTCCCAAAGACTGAAAAAGAGATAGATAGATAGATAGATAGATAGATAGATAGATAGATAGATAGATAGATAGATAGACAGACAGACATGGGACTTGACCAGAAATTGTGTTTCAGGTCTGGGGTGGATGAGTAACAAGGGCTGTAAAAGTAGGATTTTGCAAATACTTTGTCAGGACTTTATCAAGAAAAAATGCATCACAGTTACTATAAGAAACCCAAAGATAAGAACAGAAAGACTTTGTCAGAAAATTACAGTATGAATTTGATTTTCTTTATAGTTGATATCACTTGAGAGTTATAGCTATCAGGAAACACTTTAATGAATGAGGCTAATCATGTATGTCTGCCTCTTCTAATCTATTCATGGTTAATAACCACCTCTAAGAGATAATAACCCCCTGAGTGGATGGAACAAATACCAGTGGGAAAAAGAGTGTGTGTCTGCTTTGAGTGGTCAGACCTTTGCTCTTATTAACTTCTGCAAGGGAGAATGCAGTATTGCATTCATGATCTAATGGAGGTGCCAGTGATCAGTTTAGGGGTGTGAGAACTTATTTTGAAAGGATTTAAAATATGACAAAACTGTTTTCAGAAAGGTCATCATAAGGAGACAAATGAGATAAGCTATTCCTCTCAACTTCCAGTCCTGCCATATGACCCTTTACTCCTCAGTTTGGATGGTCATGTGATTCTATAGTGGTATGGGAGAAAGTAATGGGTGGTTTACTATAAATATTTCAGTAAGACTTTGAATGCTAAATGGGAACTTTGAAGGCGATACAGGCTTTATTTTCTTATTTTATTTATTTATTTGCATCTGTTTTCTGGTAAAGTCCAACTGGATCATACAAGACCCCTTTTCAGTGGCGACCTGGGAGAAAAGCTCCATAATGCAATTCACTATATAATAGAAAAAAGAAAAGGATGTAATACAGTTTAGGGGAAAAAAACAGTATTTATCACATATATGTAACAAGTGACATTTCTGAATGTGATTTTTGGGTAAGCAGGAAAGATTTCAGTAGTGCCAGCTAACAGTCCAAGGAGATCCACTACACTCAATAGGGTGGTTTTCAAGTATACCCACTGTGAAAGACATTCCTCATTCATAGATCCTATACACTGAGTTATAACCCCAGAGTGTATTTCTTAAGGCTTGGTTACCTTACTCTAAAGTGTTGTGCTAAGGCAAGAAAAGTTTTAATGAAGATACTTTGTCTCCCATCATTTCATAGAAAAGCGGACTATATTTAATTTACTTAAATAAGCCAGGATAATGATGGGAAGATAAAAATATTCCTAATAACATAAAAATATGTGGGCAAGCAAACATCTTACCTACTTTTATTCTGCCATAAAGAATTTGTATTATAACTGGATTTAGACATGCAGCCTACGTCACATTGGCTATAAATTGAAAGCCACCATTTGCTGGGGATTGCAGTGTAACTTTATTCTGAAATTGATAACATTGCCTTTGCACCAAGAAATGGAGACACTGGGGCATTTTGACTGCAGCTGATTCCTCTATATACTAACTAGACACAGTTTAGTTTATTAATGTTAACATGGATGCCTGCTAAGTTGGGGAACCAGCATATCTGCAGTGGTATTTGTTCTCAATAACAAGTAGTCATCTGCAAAGAGGCGTATTTTACATTCTGTAGCTGGCAATTTATATCCAGAATGTGAATAATCTGGTGAATAGTTCAGTAACACATAACACAGAGGGCTGGTGAGAGTCCAGTACCTTTCCGTAGATTAAACATTGCTGACAATGTACCATTCATAAGCACTGAAGCCTAAGAGTATCAAACAAGGGCTCATAGTGCTTCAATATAGCATTCTAGCATACCAAAGGAATCCATTATAAGTTCATAGGTAAGTACTAGGCTAGCTGCCCTTGCAGGCCATTGTAAGCCTAGCCATTTTTTTCTTTTGGTGATTTAATTAACCTATACTGTTTTGTGCTAGATTGGCCTTACCCATTCCATGGTCAGTAATTATGTATTACTACTAATGAGAATAACCGAGATCATATTATAATTTTAGAGGACCCATGCATGATGAAGCCTCTATATATTTATATCTAGACAAAAGTGCTGAATCTGGTAGTCACTAGTCAGCATGTTGTTTTAATAAAACATTCAACAGACATTCCCTAGAATTGTGGCCTTTAATCCTTTGCTCATCACAATTTTCTTTGTACTTTAAGTCATTGTTTTCACGGTTGCAGTTACTCTGGTGTTATTAGTCCATGGCATATCTTCCAAAATAAAGTGACACACACACTGGACTCACTTATGGTAACTTTATCAGCCATCCACTTGGCTAACCTGCACACATGTACATGCACGCTCACTGTCTCTCACACACACACACACACACACACACACACACACACACACACACACACACACACACACACGTGCAGAGTTATCTTGCAAACACCTACTGTATCCATATTCACTGGCACACTCAATGTACTCAGCAAACACACACACACACACACACACACACACACACACACACACACACACACACACACACACATACGCAGATGCATAGCTAACCTGCAAACACCTGCTACACATAAACTCATTGACACATTCCCTCAGTAAACACACAACATACTCACCCACAAGCTCACACATATACACACCTGTTATCTGCATACACAAACTCACTGAAGTGCTGAACACCCAACAAGCCCACACCCATGCATATCCCAAAAACCCACTGACACACTGCTACACACATATACACATGGTTTACTTGCAAACAACTACAACCTTGATATTGGCCAAAACCTGAGAAGCATACATACTTACCTTCAAGCACCTGTGTGTGCTCACGTCACTGATGTAGATATACCCTCTTGTGTAGGGAATAGAAGTTTCTACATACGATAAAGCCTATACTTGCAACAGCGATGACCAGTGCATGCGCAGTCTGTCAGTGAGTAGACATATCCTGTTAGTATGCATATTGTCTCAGTGCACATGTCATCAACAAAACCTTATAAGAAGATGTTGTCAGATAGTCTGTAATAAGAAGAAAAATACTCAAACTTAACTTAGGAAATACAGCAAAAAGGAGATATAAATAAAGTAGGAAGTCCCACAAAATGGCTTCAGATACCAGTCACTCATACATCCACTCCTGCCAGAGGTCAACAGATACAAGGATTAAGAGTTTAATGTGTGATTTATGTACTATGAATTTAACACTGGAGTTAAACATTACAGATCTAAGAGGTAGAAGCTTACAGATAAAAAGGAGCGACTCAGGATTGATATACTAAGAGTTACAGTGAAAGAAAACCTCAGTATATGAAACAGCGAAGTCTCCCTTTCATGAAAATGGGTAAATAATGTTATTGCAGGGGCAAGTCACCTACTACACAAAAGGTTACACAACATTTGGACAAGGAAAACTATGGTTTTAAAAGATTTATGATTTAATTTCATTTGCTTTGCTGCATTCATGTTTTATGTTTTCTTTCATGTGCACATTTTGCATTATTTCACAATTTTGGTTTCATTATTATAATCTTAAAACAAAGAGTTAGAAGGTCACACTGAAAAACCAATCAGAAAAAAATAAATGAAAACTCCAGCCAAGCTAGAACTTCCAATGAGTGACCTCCCAAACCTCCTGTAACAGAGGCACATAGGATATATGCAAATGACCCTTATGAACATCAGGTGTTTCAGCTGCTGATGAGGTCATAACAAGGCCGAAATATGCATATCTATAGCTAGTGGGGTTTGGCTTTATTGGCCTGAAATTGTCCATTAAAATTACTTCAAACGTAAAAGTCATGGGCAATCAGAATTGTCATATAGCTGAAACACCTGATGTTCATAAGGGTCATTCGCATATATCCTTTGTGCCTCTGTTAAAGGAGGTTTGGGAGGTCACTCATTGGAAGTTCTAGCTTGGCTGGAGTTTTCATTTTTTTTTTATTATTATAATCTTCAGTCAATTCATCTTTAATGCTTATGAGTGAGCTCCATTATTAATTATAAGAAACCTATGCAAACAGAAGGTAAAAAACTAATAATGTTTCATTAAGATAGAAATTCACAACTCAGAAACTTCTCTCATTCAAAACAATGATGGAAGTCACACAACCTATTTACAGGATGAGAAAAAATGTTAAGAATATATGCATTGGCATTGAAATTGTGCATTCCATCAGCTTAGTCAGTATCTTGGCAATATCCAAAACTAATTTTCTGCAATGCAAAAACGGAAGGGAAGACCAGCCTTCAACGAACACCACAAATCAACAAATTAAAATGTAGTAGAAGGCTGCAAAGAGCCACACAAAATGGACACCCCTTAGCTGCAAAGTAGTTTAATAGAAACTTTTGTGTGATTCTTCGCAGCCTTCTACTACATTTTCATTTGTTAATTTTTTGCAATGCCCTCTCCATTTTAGGATATCCATTAACATAAGTAATATATCATTTTAAAAAGCCATCTTGCTTGGTTAGCACAGACTCTTTCCTACTAGTGCAGACCTACTGTCACCAGTATTGGCAGACATGGTCACACTACCATTTTCTTTTGGATGCATTCTAGAAGCCTTAAAGTCTGTCATTTTATCTGTCCCCAAAACTGTTCAGAGAGTAAAAACAACACCTCATTTCCTTTTTTACCTATCCCTGCTAAACTAGTAAAAAAAAAAAAACACACGAGGAAACATAGATACTTAACACACATTCTCATATATGGAATATTCTCTCTATGAAACAGCACAGCATTAGGAGAGGATTCAGCAGTGAGTATGCGTAAGCCTAACTACCACTGTTATAGGAGCAGAGACTGTGGGACATCAGTGAGTAATTGTATTTTATGATATTGTCAGTCAAAGCCTTTGACTTGGTTAGTGATAGCTTGGACTTTATGGGACACACATGGAATGAAAGTAAACAGCACACACCATCACTTGGACAATTCGCACAGATGTGACACAAGGTTCAGTGCATAGTCCTTTTTAAAGTTCCTTGTTCATAAATAATATGAAATGAAATGTGTCTGTACTAAATGCTCTGCAGTATGCAGCTGAACTGGTTCATCTTGTTCATCTCTGATCTACTATGCTGCACAAGAAAGCTAAATACCTGCTTAATGAGAAATTTAGTATGGTGCATGACTGTGTTTCCATTCATTAGTCTATGTAAATTAAACCAAGGCTAAAACTATGATAATATGTGCATTTACTCTACTAGTCTACCATTCCACCTCCACACATACACTTTGACAACAGACTGGAATGTCTATGCCCAGAGCATTGAAAATATTTATACCATCAGCTACCTTGCTCTGAGTTAGACCTACAAATGACTTTCAAACTGTATGACGGAAACCCAAAAATGTCCTTCAAATGGTCTGAGTGATGCTTACAAATGTTCTTCAAATTACCTCTTCACCACAGTACTACCATGCTGTACAACATTTCTGAGTTTGCAGAAACATCACACGTCTGTTTAGCTTTGGAGTACAGGAGACCACTGGCACTGATGTCTTTCAAGCTCATGTGGACTATGGAATCAGGTAAAGTACATTCACACTTTATCTGGCCTTATTTGTACACCATAGGAAAGATTTCTTTCTGATGAGTCTGAGAAAAAATTACTTTGTAAAGAAGTAAAAGTAGGTTTATGTTGAAGGTAATGGAGAGCTACTACAACCGGATATCTCCCACGGTGTCCTATAGTAAATATGCAATATTTTCTCAGACATAACAGAACTTATTTGGGTTAGTGTTTGATGCACTGAAGGATGGGATGGGAGCTGCCTTGATGTGTGAAAACATGTTGTAGTCATGTCTGACTACAGGTCTGCAGGCACATAATGATAGTGTTTAAACCGTACTTCTCAACTTCGTGCAAGAAATCTGCACAAAGCCTAAAATAGTGGGGAGACAAGGGCCAAAAATAGAGATTTAAATATTGCTTACAAACTTAAGAAATTGCTAGAATAACAGGATTTGTATTAGGATGCATTTTCTGAAGTACATGAAACATGAAACTCAATTGTACGTCATTGCTTTGTGACTTCAATCCTCAGTGATTTGCCAGTAAACCACAAATTTTATGAGGAACAGACCAAAGATAGGAGGCAATAATCTGGACAGTTGAGAGTTATGGAAACTATTTGATTTCAATGCACTTCTTGTAGCTGGCTGCAATCACAGCACAGCAGAACTTGAATCTCAGGGAGTGGAGGAGAGCACTTAAACTGCTTACAGAAGTGTAAATAAACAGCCCTTGTACTTTAATAAAATCAATCAATCTTACTGTGAGACGGATGACAGAAGAGCAGCTAAATAATCCAAGGAAGAGGTTAAATGTAGCACCGTTTATTGACATTTATTTACCGGGAAAGTCCAACTGCGCAATAGGGGAGACCCAGGGAGAAAAAGAAAATATTAAGAAATAAGTAACGTGTAAGATTATTATGTCATGCAATCAATTTGCTATAGTTGTTATGGAAAATTAAAGACACTGATTTACTGGAAATGTCATATAAACAGAAAGACATAGTTACTCTAGAACAAAAATAAAGAGAATCGTTAACTGGAAAATATAACATTACAGTAGCAAGACTTATATTGAGTATATCGTATAAAATTGTTGAAACTGTGTGAAAGGAAGGAGAAAGGAAAATGCAGGTGAATTAGGCACAGAGAATACAGAAAATAATGTATGTGGACATGAAGTTATAGAAGATGCAACAGAGAAAACTAATAGAAGAGTGTATACAAAGACGTTTTAAGGCAATAACAGATTAAATCAAATAAATTAAATAAACTCAGGAGTGGCTGGTATTAATGGAGACAAGTTATGTATGTATATTATGTGCAGATGGTGCTCCAGTGGAAATGAGTAATATAAAATATGGTAAATATTTACAGTAAGTACAAAAATACGAGAATGTCTCTACATCAGGTCTAGTTTAGGGCTTATAGTTAGCTGATAAAGCTGAAAGAGGCTGTAGGCAATGTTTAGCCAGGTGTAGAGCAAGAACAAAGCTACGATTCAGCTAGAAAATTGTTGTAGTTTAAATTTAAATGTGTGGAAGTTAGATACGGGCATCAGGGCAAGTAGGATTGCATTCTAAGACCTGGTAACACAGCTAGAGTACAGGGCATTTCCTGAAAATTTCTCAGGTATGTATGTGGAGAGATGTTTCTATTCTTTTTTATTTATTTTTTTCTTTTTTTTCTCATATTAGCATAGTGATCTGTTAGGATAGTAATTGCGACGAATGCTATATAGTGCTGGACATTTATATATGGCAGACCAGTGGTGAGTTCTATATGATTTATCAGCTATTTTTAGAATGTTGCTCTATTTTAGTTCTTAGTGCAGCCCGAAAATTAGTGAGGATTTTTGCCCCATATGAAGATTATGGTAAGAGGTAAGTGATAGCCAGCATTGTTTGTGTGGAGTTAGTAAGAACATTTTTTGTTCAGTATTCCTAGTTTCTGGCAAGCTTTTTTGTACGCGCACGTGTGTGTGTGTGTGTGTGTGTGTGTGTGTGTGTGTGTGTGTGTGTGTGTGTGGTGTGTGTGTGTGTGTGTGTGTGTGTGTGTGTGTGTGTGTGTGTGTGTGTGTGTGTGTGTGTGTGTTTTGTCAAGACAGGTACAGTATTTTTTCACTTATAGTTAACCTGTTTTTTTTTTTTTTTTTGTAAGATCATGTTGATTTTTGAAGTTTTGCGGGTTTTGGTGTGTGTTATCTTTTAACCCTGTTTTCCAGGCTTTGTCTCCTTTTTTTACATGAACCATTCAGTACATTTGCTTAGCCAAAGAGCATGGTTAGCCATTATTCTTTCCCTCCTTAATGGTGCATGGTAATTGGGAATATTTAGAAATATTGTATTAAACTCCTGAGCAGCCTCATCTAACGGTTGGAACAGTTATAGGCTTTTAGGGTACATGTAAATGACATTGTAAGAATATTACGCTGGTGGGTAATACATTTAATAGCATATGCAGGAAGTGATCAGTGAGGGTATCAGAAACTGTGCTACAACAAATATATTCACTGGGATCAGATACCATTATGCAGTCTAGTACTGTTCCATTAACATTAGTTTTGTTATATCTAGTGGGAGAAGTTATGAGCTGTATGAAACCACGGAGAATCATGCTTATTGAGGGAAAAGTCTGACAAACAATATTGATGTTTCCTAATTTCCTCATTAGATATGGCATTATAGACATCCAGGAGAGGATGTCTTCCAGTAATATCAAATTGTTTCCTGGGGGGATGTATGGAACTATTATGTACACTTGTGGTTTTTCAGCTTAAGGAAGGATATAAGAAGCTCAGCAGTTAAGAAGTTTGGAATTGTGTATGGGGAAAGGTAGGAGTTCATAGGAATTTGAATACAAAATGGCTATGCCGTCTGCTTTTTTGTCGTTGATCTGGCCTAATAATATTATAGCCTGATGGTAATATTTCTCTGTCTTTTATATTGAGTTTAAGCCAGCTTTCAGTGCTGGCTAAGATGCCTGGGTTATTATGAGACATACAGGCATGGACTTAGTTATTTTTCTGCAAATGCTGCAAACATGAATAGTGAGTGGACTGTTTTTGTTAATTAGGGGTATGATTACTGAAATCCTGTGTTGTGCTTTGGGTTGTGTAATCTTTTCTGGAAGGATGGGTAGAGGGTCCAGGCTTGGGATTTATGTCTCCACATAACTGCATTTTTGGTGATTACTGTAATGATACTGGAGGGAGTTTATTAAGCATCCTCATTGTTAGTCTTGCTTTTTGAAGAATGGATGAAGAAGTAAGAATCTTATACTTATACTGATGAATGAAGGATACATTAGATAGGTTGGGTACAATTTTGGGAAAGGGTGTTTGTGTGATTGGTAGACTATGTGCTTGTGGGTGGGGTGTATAGTGATGGTAGGACTGTGTGATAAAGGAGGGGGAGTAAGCTAGTGAGTATGCTTAGCTAGATCATCATTAGACTGCATAGATGATGGAAGCAGAGGTGATGTGATATTTATAGATTACAGTGCAGCAGATTTAGGAGGCGCTCTAGTAAATATTTGAAGCAAAGTAATGATGTGTAGAGAAGAGTAGCAAATGTAAACAGGTGTAGAATATATAAGACAGAGACTGTCGATAGTGGATAGAGATTGATGGGGTGGTGTTACGGATAAAGAAGGGTGAGGATGAGAAGAGCTTGAGGAATGATTCAGAAAGGAAGCAGTGAGAGGCTATGAGGGATGCAGAGGTTCAGAAACAGTATGAGGTGACTCAGAATTGGTTATATGTGGTGTAGGGAGAGGTGTAAGAATAGTTTGTAGCTTTACAGAACTGGCTATATGTGTTACTAGGTTCTTGTATACGATATGTGGTGATTGGCAAAGATGGACAGAAAAAGGTTGGGTTAGTATACATGTACAATTACACATGAAACCTCACATTTTATTGCATATTTTTTTTTTAGAAATAAAAGTAATATAAAGTAGTTCTGCCAATTTATGTGCTTCTTTTCAGGATGTGAGGGAACTACTAAATGTAAAATGACTTTAAAAATCCCCCCAGATGGTTTGTAGAACATTAGTGACTGAAGCATTTTGCTAGGCATGTTTTGGTTGTGACTTTCGGCTTTTCCAGGTAACTGCTTAAAATGATTGTGGTGGTGGTGGTGGTGGGGCCATCTTTTTCATCAGGATGCTTACAGAATTCTGAATCTATGTCAAGATAGTTGTCTAGAGCATCAGTGTGACATTTAATCTAAACTCAGCAATGGTGCGGTCACTCCCCCCCCCCCCCCCCCACACACACACACACACTCACATTAACTACATTGCCCAACTGAAGGATTACAATTTGCTCAGCTTTACTACTGGTGAGCCTAAAACTGCATAACTTGTGAACACCAGCCTCAGAAATAAGTTTGCAGTTTTCTGCACCACTGAGAGTGTATTTAAAATAACATGCTGCAAGATTGGTTTACCAAGGATCGTAATCATTAATATCATCAAAACTGGGTTCACGGCATACCTCTCAACTGCCCAGATTTTTCCTCAGATTTTTCATAATTTTCTCTTAAAACTGGTTTTCTGGCAAATCATTGAGGACTGAAGTCAGAAAATAATGGCAGACATTTGAATTTTAGACTTCATATCCTTCAGAACATTCATGCTAATACAAAACCAGTTATTCTATGAACTTTGTAAGTTTGTAAGAGCAATGTCACGGCATACCTCTCAGTCTCAACTGTGTAGATTTTCGAAGAATGCCAAGAGTTTTGCCTCAGATTTATTTTTTATCTGTTTGTCTTAAAACTGTGGTTTTCTGGCAAATCACCAGGACTGAGGACAGAAAATAATGGCAGACAGACTTTTGAGTTTCAGACTTCACATTCTTCAGAAACTTCGTGCTAATACAAAAACCTGTTATTCTATGAACTGTCTAAGTTTTAAAGAGCAATATTTAGAAAGTGTCCCTCTGTCTTTTTCCACCCATTATTTGAGGCTTTGTCCAGATCACTTGCTCTGAAAGGTTGAGAAGTATGGTTTACTGTCCTGTTCTGAATAAAACTCAGGTAATCCATGGCAGTGAGTGGATGCTACATTAGTTTCTCCCTAACAACTGATGATGAATGCATAGTTTCTTTTTCTATTGGTTTGCCTAATGATTCATATTCTTTCTATCAAAAAGGAACTGTTACTACTCCGTCATCAAAAGTGTGAAATGTTTTGTGCTGTCTGCAGAATTTACTAACCAGAGACTTCCACTTTGAAACACCTAGTATGGCAATAATAAAAATATTTAAGAGCACTTTTTTTTCAAAAATGTTTTTTTTCATTTTAATAACACAATAACTTAGCAGTATAGTAACAAGAAAAAAACAGGCTATATAAAATGCCCATAACAACTAAAAAAGCAATATACATAGGAGAACATTTAATATTTCTCTAACAGATTAGACAGTTTTGTCCAAGCAATTAAATGGGTTGTGCTGTTAGTCCTTGCTTTTATAGTAACAATCTCATTATTACAAATGCATTTCACAAGATGAATATACTCAACTTTAAACACAAGAGTAGATTGGGATTTCCAATTTTTAGTAACAATTTCCCCTGCTATAGAGATGTTAGATCATAGTAAAAATGTTTGTTTTTTAGGAATGACTTCAGGAACAGGAACATTGAAAAGGATAAGGGAGTCAGAAATTATACAGTTGTCATTCCAAAGAGCTTTGCAAAAATATTAAGAGCACATTTTGTAGGATAGGTCAGAGCTGGGAAAGCAAGTTTGAAATATTAGAAGACTATACTACACTCCTAAGCCATGTCAAAGCTAGTAGTGTTTTAATATATAAACTTATAACTATGCAGGTATCCATAAAAACAAAAGGAAAGACAAATATAACTCATTTTTAATCATGTTAACTGAGTAACAGACAGTCATTTTCTAATTTGATTTGAGCCTCTTTGATGATTTAATTTAACAGGCTGAAATTATTGCTTAATGCCTAAACCTCTGACATGAACACTGCATAGTTACTGTTGTTACTCCACAAATGCTGAATGTGTAATAAATACTAAAATAAAGTGGCTCATCAGAATCCAAGCTATCAAATTAATTGTACTCTACTGCCACCTACTGTATACTATTATGTATCACAGTCACAGAACTTTGTATGTATGTATGTATGTATGTATGTATGTATGTATGTATGTTTGTATGTATGTACACACACACACACACACACACACACACACACACACACACACACACACACACACACACACACACTAACTCCATCCCTTTCATACATTCAGACCACAGACTGAGTGTGAAAGAACCAAAGGAGGATGTGTATCCATCTTCATTAAGGAAAAGTACACCTAGTGACTGGCCAAACAGTATGTCACACTTGAGCTACTCTGTGTCTAATTAACTATAGACAAAGCCACCTACCACATCATAGCTAGCTACAGGTCCCCCGCCATGAAACTGGAAAAGCATACCAAATACCTAGACTTACTGGAGTCACTTGCCATACGGCCCAACAACTTACTCATGGGTGATTTTAATTATCCTACCATCGACTGGAAGACATACACAACCACAAACATGCTGGTTCTTGGATGTTGGCAATGCAAATTCTCTGGAACAGCTAGTCAGCACACCCACAAAAGGCTCAAATGTCCTGGATAAAGTACTCACTAATGTGGGAGAGCATTGCATCCCCTCCCATGTGATGTCCTCCCTGGTAAGATAAGACCATAAATCAGTCTCATTCAATGTAATTATAAGACCAAAACAGGCACAGAAAGCTGTATGTGAAACACTCCACGGCTTTGGAAAAAAATATTTATTGCAAACCCGATGGATATACGTAAAAACTCCTCAGTAATACAAAAAACAGTACACAGTTGTTAAGCACTTTCATCTGATAGTACAGACTTCATCAGGTTCTGATGAAGTCTGTACTGTCAGATGAAAGCGCTTAACAACTGTGTACTGTTTTTTGTATTACTGAGGAGTTTTTACGTATACCCATCGGGTTTGCAATAAATCTTTTTTTCCAAAGCCGTGGAGTGTTTCACATACAGCTTTCTGTGCCTGTTTTGGTGCTTTACTGTCGCTGGAGTATTTGGCTGTTTATAATTATAAGACCAGATAACCCATCAAGCTCAAAAACGCTTATGAATTTTTTCAAAAACAAATTACTTCGTACTAAGTGATGGTGTAAGAAGTTTCAAAGACCCCTTGAGCATAGATAAAATGGAGTTCTATTGGGAGGTTTACACCAATGCTCCATTTAGCCATTCAAGCAGAAGATAAAATGCAATGGTTTTAACATTCTGAAGAAGTCAATAGCTTATCGCTGACAAAAGCGCTAAATAGAAGTTAATATTGGATTCCACCTGTGCACCATTTTGTTCTTCTACGTATCGTTTTGGGTTTGAGTGATTTTGTCTGCCATTTAAGCAGTTGTATAGAATCGGCTGTACCTGACTAGATTAAAACCAGGTTTTGGGAAGAAGTAAGAATTTTCTACTTGTAGTGATAAGTGAAGAATATATTAGATAGGTTGGAGTACAATTTGGGGAACTGGGTGTTTGTGTGATTGGTAAGCTATATGTTTGTGGGTGAGGTGTATAGTGATGGTATAATTGTACTATAAAGAAGAAGGAGTAAGCTAGTGAGTATGTCTAGATAGATCATGTTATAATGTATAGGTGATGGAAGCAGAGGTGGCATGATATTTTAGGTAGATCATTATTATAATGTATAGATAATGGAAGCAGAGGTGATGTGACATTTATAGATTACAGTGCGGCATATTTGGGGGGGTGATATAGTGAATACTTGGAGCAAAGTAATGATGTGTAGAGAAGAGTAGCAAATGTAAACAGGTGTAGAATATACAAGACAGAGACTGTCGATAGTGGATTGAGATTGATGGGGTGGTGTTACGGATAAAGAAGGGTGAGGATGAGAAGAGCTGTAGGAATGATTCAGAAAGGAAGCAGTGAGAGGCTATGAGGGATGCAGAGGTTTAAGAACAGTATGAGGTGACTCAGAGTTGGTTATATGCAGTGTAGGGAGAGGTGTAAGAATAGTTTGTAGTTTTACAGAACTGGCTATATGTGTTACTAGGTTCTTGTATACGATATGTGGTGATTGGCAAAGATGGAGAGGAGAAGGTTGGGTTAGTATACATGTGGAATAAAAGGCAGTGTTTGGAAAATATGGGTATGACAGGGGAGCAGAGTGACCGCATGAGTAGCAAGGGGAAGTAAAGTGAGTCTGAAGCCTTCCACTGAGACACACAACCAGAAACAATCACTGAAAAGAGTGAATACGCCAGAAAAGGGCACCAATAAGGTTAAAAGAGATTGAAAAAAGAGGTATTACAACAGAAATTATTATAAAGTGCAAGGACAACAAACAAAGGTATTTACCAGTAAAATTGTCTTGCTTTGTATTTCCCCCAAAAGAAAGGTTTCTTCAGATAATGTAAAGAGAAAGTTCATGTTAGGAGTATAAGCTAAGGGGGGGGGGGGGTGATGATCATCATGAACATTTCATGATGCAACATTTTATTTGTCCTTGATGCCCTCCGGAGATTCAGTACTTGAAATCTGGCAAGAAGGTAAGGAAGATGGCAGAGGCATTATTATCCACAAACTCTTACATTTTTGTCTCTGTCTTGTAATGTTCCTACATTACATAATGGTAGCAGTTCAAGTAACATATGGCCCCTATTATCCTATATCTTCCCACTTCATCGGTGCTGCCAGACCTAGCTACAGCTTGATGGAAAATTTACTGTTTGGTACAATTGTATTACATGTGACCTCACATTTGATTGCATCATTTTTTTCAGAAATCAAAGTATTATAAAGTAGTTCTGTCCGTTTATACTCTTCAGGATGGGAGGGAACTACTAAATGTAAATTGACTTTAAAAATTCCTCCAGATGGTTTACAGAACATCAGTGACTGAAGACATTGCGGTGGTGGTGCTGCGGTAGCGTTGTCACCTCACAGTAAGATGCTGTCCAGTTCGATTCTCAGCTAGAGCGTCTTCTGTGTGGAGACATGTGTGAATGGGCATACCTTTGTTGAAGGTTGTGTGTCAGGGCTGGCAACTCGGCATGTAAAAATCTACTGCCAATCATTAGCGGACCGGAGTTCCACTGTGGCGACCCCTAACCGGGAAAAGCCAAAAGACGCAACAAAGTAACTGAAGACATTTTGCTAGGGATGTTTTGGTAACTGCTTAAAATGATTGTGGTGATGGGGGGTGTCTTTTCCATCAGGATGCTTAGATAATTCTGAATCTATGCCAAGATAGTTGTCCAGAGCATCGACATTTAATCTAAAAGTTGACACCTCAGCAATGATGCAGTCAACCCCTATACACATTAACTACACTGCACAACTGAAAGATTACAATTTGCTCAGTTTTACTACTAATGAGCCTGAAACCACATATATTGTGTACACCAGCCTCAGAAATAAGCTTGCAGTTTCCTGCACCACTGAGAGTGTATTTCAAATAACATGTTGCAAGATTGGTTTACCAAGGATCGTAATCATTAATATCATCAAAACTGGGTTCACAGCATACCTCTCAACTGTCCAGATTTTTCCTCAGATTTTTCATAATTTTCTCTTAAAACTGGTTTTCTGGCAAATCATTGAGGACTGAAGTCAGAAAATAATGGCAGACATTTGAATTTTAGACTTCATATCCTTCAGAACATTCATGCTAATACAAAACCAGTTATTCTATGAACTTTGTAAGTTTGTAAGAGCAATGTTTAGAAAATGTCCCTATTTCTGGGCCTTTGTCCCCCCATTATTTGGGGTTTGTCCAGATCTCTTGCTCTGAGAGGATGAAAGTTTTGGTTCACAGTCCTGCTCTGAATAAAATACTCAGGTAATCTATGGCAGTGACTGGATGCTACTTTAGTTTCTCCCTAACAAATGATGATGAATAAATAGTTTATTTTTCTATAGGTTAGACTAATAATTCATGTTTATTCTATCAAAAAGGAATTGTTACTACTTCCTCAACAAAATTGTGAAATGCTTTGTGCTATCTGCAGAATTTATTAACCAGCGACTTTCCACTTCAAGCCACCAAAAATGGTAGTAGTAAAATTATTTAAGAACACTTTTTTGTAGGATAGGTTAAAGGTGAGAAGGCAAGTTTGAAATATTAGAAGCGTATACTGCACTTCTAAACCATGTCACAGCTAGTGGTGCTTTAATATATAAACTGGTATCTATGCAAGTATCCATAAAAACAATGGAAAAAACATCAAAGTGCAAAGTGACAAAGAACTCATTTTTAACCATGTTAACTGAGCAAAAGTTTGTTCATACAACCATTTTCTAATTTAATTTGAGCTTCTTTGGTGATTTAATTTAGCAGGCTGAAATGATTGCTTAATGCCTAAACGTCTGACATGAACACTGCAATGTTACTGTAACTCTACAAATACTGAATGTATAATAAGCACTTAAAGTCTCATCAGAATCCCAGCTATCAAATTAATTTTACTCTACTGCCACCTACTGTATGCTATTATGTATCACAGAATCATGTATGTATGTATGTATGTATGAATGTAGTATGTATATGTGTGTGTGTGTGTGTGTGTGTGTGTGTGTGTGTGTGTGTGTGTGTGTGTGTGTGAGTGTATATACACACACACACACACACACACACACACACACACACACACACACACACACACACACACACACACACACACACACAAAATAACTCCATGCCTTTCATACGTTCAGAACACAAACTGAGCATGAAAGAACCAAAGGAGGAGGGGTATCCATCTTCACTAAGGATAAGTACACCTCAAGACTGGTCAAACAGTATGACACTCTTGAGCTACTCTATGTCTAGTTAACTATAGGCAAAGCCCACTACCACATCATAGCTAGCTACAGGTCCCTCACCAAGAAACTGGAAACACATATCACATACATGGACTTACTGGAGTCACTTGCCATACAGCCCAACACCTTACTCAAGGATGATTTTAATTATCCTACCATTAGATGGGAAACATACATGACCACAGACATGCTGGCTTAGAGATTCTTGGATTTTGTCAATACAAATGCTCTGGAACAGCTACTTAGCACACCCACAAGAGGCTTAAATGTCCTGAACATAGTACTCACTAACATGTGAGAGCATTGCCCCCCCCCCCCCATGTGATGTCCTCCCTGGTAGGACTGGACCATAAATCAGTCTTGTTTGATGTAATTATAAGACCAGGTACCAAATCAATTTCAAAAATGCTTATTAATTTTTCAAAGACAAATTGCCCCTTGCTAAGTGATGGTATAAGAAGTTTCAAAGCCTCCTCGAACATAGATAACACAGACTCCTATGCAGAGGTGTACAGCAATGCCCTTTACAACCATTTAAGCAGTTGTACAGAATCAGGTGACCAGATTAAAACCAGGTCTTGAAAAAACAAGCCACCCTTGTGGACCCTAGTATAAACACGCTATACAACAAAAGAAAAAAAATAACGTCCAAGAGCAAGAGGGAACTGGCTCAGCAGAGGAAGAAATCGCTCTCTAGCTTAAACAAACAAATTAGAGATCTTGTCAAATCCTCCAAAGCTAATTATGAAGCAAGAATAGCCTCCCTATCTAAGGATAATCACAAGGCATTCGACTATGTTTGAAATCTAAAAGGGAATACCCAGCTATGCACTGAACTGGTTGTGGATGTCACCACCTATACTTAACCTGAGGTAATAGTCAACCTGTTAGGTGACAGATCTGGAGCAAACATCACCCCCTGTCCCCTCCAGTCATCCCCCAAAGTATCAAAACCACATACACCAAAAAAATATATATATTCCAAAAAACAACAACTACAGATAAAGAATAAGACCGCAAATACTTTTAACACCTCTAGCTCCTTGGCAAAACTGTCTTCAAGGAGTAAAATGCAAGATACAAACCAGCAAAATTTATAGCTTATACATAAAACAATTAATCAATCAACTAATGAACAAGAGGCTTCCAGTTGCATTCATTACTGAGACCTCCTGGTGTTAAGGTCTTGTATATTAAAATATATATAGCTTCTTTGTACAGAAGCCCAACTTTAAGGGAAACCAAATCATCTATATTCAGTAAGTATTTTGTTCATTAATTGACTGATTGACTGATTAATTGTATTTTACTCCTTGAAAGCAGTTTTACATTGCCATTAGAGGCATTAAAAGTATTTGCTGTCTTATCCCCCAAAGTATACCCATCACCAGTCCTCAGCCTATTATCTCAAGAGAACAGGTAATCTCAGTGCTCTCCAAGGCCATAAACATGGCATCAATGGGACCAAACAACATCCCAAGTTGCCTTTTAAATAACTTAAAACATGACCTAGCAGACCCACTTGGATCCCTATTTAATCACAGCCTGAGAACTGGCTATGTTCTGGCAGAATGGAGGACAGCAACAGTAATTCCTCTCCACAAATGGGCACCATCAATTGACCCAGACAATTATAGGCCCATATCTGCAAGGCCATGTAAATAATCATTATGGACCTTACTAACAAGGACATAGGTAATCTCCAACTCTGGACCCAACCCATTTCGGATTTGTTAAAGCTAGATCATGCCTGTTAAACATGGTTGACTTGACTTCTTTGAGAAAGTCACCAAGGCCCTGGATGAGGGAAGGATGGTACGTAACACCTACCTTGACCTAGTCAAGGCATTTGACACTCTCGGATATTAACCCCTACATTATCAGATGGGTAGCCAACTGGCTCATCGACAGGACAAATACTGTAAAAGTGGGTGACTTCACCTCTGACAAAAGACCAGTCACCAGTGGTACACCACAGGGTTCTGTGTTGGGCCCCTTACTATTCAGAATTTATTTCTCAGAAGTTCAGGCAAACTTGGACGGCCTGTGGCTGACCAAGTTTGCTGATGTAGATTTGGAGCAATCATTGATGATGTTAATATACTGCAAACAAGGTTAACACAGACAAATGATTGGTGCCATAGCCATGGATTAAAGCTAAATGCAAAAAAAAAAATGCATTATTATTCCCTTTGGGAAAGATGACATCCTTTCTAATTACATTCTAGACAGTACCCCCCCCCCCCCCCCTAAGTGTAGACCCAGTGGTATGTGATCTGGGTACTCATGTTGATAGTAACCTGATCTTTGACTACCATGTAACAACAACAGTAAGGAAATCTTTCTGTGTGGCACATATTATAAGTAAAGGCATCACATCTAGATCTAAGGATGTTATAATTCCATTATACTTGACCCTGATCAGACCAATAATTGAGTACAATGCTCCACTTTGCATGTACCTCACCACACACCTGCAACAACTGGGAAGACCACAGAGGTTTCTCAGCAAGAAATTACAGATTACACAAAAAAAGTCTTATGAAGAAGACTGAAAACCCTGTCACTGTATTCTGTCTCCTACAGGTTGCTAAGATGTGATCTGTGCCTGTCTGAAAGGGCAGTCTTTAACCCAGCCTTGATGGAAATATTACACCTTCGTAAATCAAACTGCACAAGGCTCACTCACTCCAGGGATCTTAACCTAGCCTCTGACATGAACAGAAAATGTTGGAGAGATAGACTCACTTCTGTGGAACAAGCTTCCAATTCATTTGAAACACAGCCCCTCCCTGACCCTCTTCAAATGCAACCTAGATCAATGGATGGGTGACCACAAACTCACTCCAAAGGTAGTGACCATGTCCCTCCTGAACAGATGAAGTTGATATTAACTACCATAGACCCTTACCTCTGTAAACTTCACTCACTTAACCACAGACAATTTGGGTAACAGGATAAATATGGCTAGGCTTGTAAGGGCTCTCGGGCCATTAGGCTAGTAACCTTCTATGAACTTACAAGATTGCCATACCTCAGAGAAAATGGAATATCCTGAGAAATGACCTTGTTAGACTTGGTATATGTAAGTCAGTTTTTTCATCCATTCAGTCTCTGTCATTTTAAAAGGTTAACAGAATGGTACAGACTTAAAATAGTTAACCCATTTAGCTCCAGGCATTCTGAAAAAAAAAAAAGAAAACATTTAACAAAATATGCCACTATAATCCTTAATACAAATACCACTTTTTTTAATTCTACCATATTTCTTTGTACAAAATAAATTATTTTTTTTAAAAAAAAGTGCATTGTCACTGTATGTATGGCATATATGTGGATGCATTCATGTCTGGTTCATTCGGAGAGCATTAGGATGTAACATCATTCGATACTTGAGGCAGCTGACAAACAAGGGGGTCAAATCATAAGACTATTCAATGTCAGACAAAAAGAGTGAAAAGACTGTACCATCCAAGGATATTCTAACCATGTTCTAAATGTTATTGTTGAGATTGTTACTATAATATATAAATGTTTTCTCTGAATACTAAAATATATGACTGGGTGGCAAGTAACTTGCCTTACCTAAAATGCAACACATATCAGGAAAACCCTGAGGTAAATTATCTAGTAGCTTTATTTGAGATGTCAGGCTCCTTATTTACACAAACAATTCAGTTTTCAGCTGCATGTTAGAAGAACGATAATATCTATGGGGGAATTTAATAAAGCCTACATGGTCTTTTTTACCATGTAGGCATCATGCCGTGCTGCTTCACTAAGCAGTGCTGGGCGGCGTACATGCACGCGCCAACATGGGAAGTTCTGTGGCATGCAGATCACAAGCAGGTGTATCTCATGCAAATGAAGCAGGTAGAGTGATCCAGCAAGCAGATAGGAAGCCCTGCAGACCCCGTGTCAGTATCCATAGTGCACATGGAAAAATTCTGTGTACAGGAATGTACACAGACAAAAGAGACTGTAAAAATGTAGATAGATGGACAGAAATGGCATAGCACTTACGGGTATGAGCAAAACAATCCAGCATGTGTCTGAAAAAGTAAGGGAAATAAGTTAAAATAATTTCACTTTTTTAATGATCTGTGCATGTTTGCTCTGCGTGCTGCAGTGCACAAACATGCTTTATAAAAGAAAAAATAAATAAATGGAAAAAACAAAATTAATAGTAAGTGACAATAATATACTACAGGGCCCCCTGCATGACGTATCCACGATGGTGTATTGGTGCTGTTGCTAATGTGGTAGGGCTTTGAAGCATGTAGTTTCCAGGCTGTGAGCATGGATCCCTATGCAAACAAGGTGGAGTTACTGAATAGCTGAAATGGGTAATCGTGTCCCTCGGTGTAGGCACAGAACCATGTTGGTGTTCACAAAGGAGGTAGCTGACAAGGGAGGGTGTGTCCAATGACTTCTAAGCTGATTTCAGATTAGCTGTGCTTGTTTGTGTGGCATGCCGCCGAGCTGAGCGTGACCTTACAGGGGGTGTGCACTGACTGCTAAGCTTTGTTTACCTTCGGGGCACATGTTTCTGCATGTTTGCATGGCGTGCTACTGTGCTGAGTGAGGAAAGTTTGGGGGGGGTGTTTAAACTACGTGCTAATGATTGCTTAACTATGGGGCATGCATTTGCGCAGTGCACCACAGTGCTGAGTGTATCTAAAAGCTAATGATATATTAATGACTTTTGACCCCTATTTCACTTAAACTAAGGTCATTAAATGATGTTAATCATATACTAGGCAGGTGAAATGCATCATAGCTAGCCAATCACACAATCAGCACCTGCAGCAGAGCACTATACAGTATGCATACACTCTACAATTTGATTTTTCCCCCATGTTCTGCACCATTTGAGTACATACTTGGGAATTTTAACTGAAGGAATGCTAGGGGCTGCTGCAGGTCTACTACATCTGTATGTGCTAGATGCTGAAGTCAGTGCTGCTGCTGCCAATAGGCCTAGGCAGAGAAGGAGAAGACTGTCTAGGCCCAGGGTAACCTTCCAGGAGCTACATGAGCTGGAGATTGTAGAGCGCTACAGGGTGGACAGGGACATACTACAAGAACTCATTGAGCTCTGCTGCTCTCAACTCAGACCCAGAGCCAACAGTGGGGAAACCATCCCAGTGGAAATAAAGGTATGTGTAGCCTTTAGGATAATAGTCATAGGTACCTTTCAAAGACCAACTGAGGATATAGGTTCATAGGTTCATAGGTTGGTACTAGGCTATCGGCCCTAAGGCCTATACAAGCCTAGCCATAACAATTCCCTGGCTATTTCTTCCCGCAGTATTGACTTCCCTGGACCCCTGTCTAGCAGGGCGACTGACATGATCCCCGGGGTGAATTTCCTATCTCCCATCAAATCATCAAGGTTCCTTTTGAAGAAGGCTAAAGAGGTGCTCTGCTTGACATGTATGGGTAGTCTATTCCAGAGTCTGGGAAGTCTCTGGGTCAGGAACCTATCCCTGCAGCATGTTTTGTTCGTTGTAATGACAAGGTTTAGATCCCTGGAGTGTGTGTCTCTGAGGGATTGGGATTTCTTTAAGTGTAGCATGTCCAACAGCTCTGGGTTTGACATGGCCTTGTATGTTAAGCAGAGACTGCCTCTGAGTAGACAATATGTGACAGAGTATAGGTGGAGTTTTTTTTGACAGTCAGCATAGGGCATCTGCTTTAGGCCTGTGATTCTTTTAGTGAGGAATTTCTGCGGCCTTTCCAGTTGTTGCAGATGTCTTGAGAGGTACATACCAAACGAGGCGTTGTGTTCTACAATGGGTCTAATGAGGTATGATGACAGTGGGACAATGACCTCCTTTTTTCTGGATGAAAAGCCCTTAGTGATGAGGTGTACCACATAGAAGGATTTCCTGACTGTTGTGGTGATGTGGTTATCGAAGGTGAGACCACTGTCCACCTGTGTCCCTAAGTCTCTTATCACACTTTTGGTGTTTAGTGTACTGCCACCTATGTGGTAATTCACGGGTACATGTTTTTTTTCCCAGAGAGGATAACTATACATTTCTTGGCATTGAGCTTGAGCCCATGGCTCTGGCACCAAGCATCTGCTTCTGTAAGGCCCTTTTGTAGAGTATCCACATCATTTGGGGATTCAGTAATGACTCCCAGTTTGCAGTCATCTGTGAACTTTGTTAGCCAGAGTCCCTTAGTGTTGGCCTGTACTTCAGAGAAGTAGATGCCAAACAACAGCGGCCCCAGGACTGAACCCTGAGGTACTCCACTTGTCACTTGTCTGGAGCTGGATTTGAAGTCGGCTACTTTTACAGTGTGAGTTCTGTCAGTAAGCAGTTGGCAACCCATCGAGTGAAGAAGGGATTAATGCCCAGCTTAGTAAGTTTATCTATGATTCTAGAGTGGGGGATGGTGTCAAAGGCCTTGGCGAGGTCCAGATAGGCTGTGTGGACTACCTTTTCCTTGTCCATGGCTCTGGAGACTGATTCGGAGTCAATCAGGTTCAGGAGACAAGATCAGCCCTTCACGAATCCAAACTGCTTGGGGTCCAGTGTTTGAAGGTTGCCAATGTCTTTGTTTATAAGTTCCATGATAGTACATTCCATGGCCTTGCAGATCAGGCTTGGTCAGACTGATGGGAAGGTAGTTCCCAGTATCCAAGGTGGATCCCCCCTTATGGAGTGGGATAACTGTAGCAGTGGGCACGAAGCCTGAGGTGAGGCTATAATTAAACATGACACTTAGGTGAGGTGCCAGTTCATTTTGTAGTTCATGTAGTACACAGCCTGAGATGTTGTCTGGTCCCATGGATGCTGTATTCTTAACTTTGGAGAGTGCGTTTTTTACCTGTGTGGCTGTTATTACTGGAATTTGGCAATCTTACAGTATTGAGATGGGGCCTTTAGGGGGTGAGAGGGGGGTGAAGTTTGCACTGACTCGATCTGCCAGGACATTGGCAATATCCTTGGGATCAGTATATTTAATGCCATTCTGTTGTAGTTTAGAGTAGATCTGAGCATTGCCATTTAGATTCTTGACATAGCTATAGAATGTCTTGTGGTTGTTGAAAATTTTATTTTTGTAACTAGCTTTGGATGATCTTATGAGGGATCTCAGCTTCTTACTGAGGTTGGTAAGGGAGTATTTTGCATCCTGAGATTTTCCTCTTTTCTTCCTTTTGTTGTAAAGTTTGTTTATGGCAAGGGACCACCAGATTGACTTCCTTTTTTGGAGGAGGGCATCTTAGTTCTATTGGGGATGGCACGATTCATGCACAAGTGGATGTGCTCATACAGTGCCTTAGTGTAAGATTCAGCAGTTGAGCTTTCAGTTCCTGTCTGCATGGGTGTCATGAAGTTTGTCACTTCTGACTTGAGTAGCATGAAGATGGGAGCCTCACAGGCATCAGCATCCAGGGTACTCCACCAGTTCCTGGATGCCATACTACTATATGCCAGAGGGCACATTTATTTTCCCCTCACTACTGAGGTGAGGGCCAGCAATATGGAACACTTCTACTATGTAGCACACCACCCTGAGGTACTGGGCGCCATAGATTGCACTCAATTACAGATCAAGGCACCACCCGATGAGAAGGGTAGAATTTACATCAACCACAAGGGGTACCACTCCATCAACTGCCAGGTAATGTGCAATCCCCAGGGCATTATCATGAATGTGTGTGCTGGCAGCCCTGGCAGTTATCACGATTCCCATATCTGGCATGCATCACAGCTGTACCAGTTGTTTGCTAGGGGGGGACATCTCACACAGCCATTTACTGGGCAGTGCTGGCTACGCACTGGAACTGTAAATGATGACACCCATCAGAAATGCACACACACACATAGAAGAATGCCATAATAAGGCACGTGCACAAACTAGGAACATGATACAGCATGTGTTTCGGCTGCTGAAGTCATGGTTCAGGTGCCACGATATATCTGGTAGAGCACTGAAGAACTCTCCAGCCACATGTGCACATATGTTCACAGTATGTACCATGCTACACAATATGATCCTGTGGAAACAGCTACAGCAGGATCAGCAAAAGGAAGGGATGCACAGCCCTCCACCAGTGCGTAGGTCACCACAGCTACACTCACAGGAGGACTCAGAGGAGGAGCTCCCTGAAGATGTCAATGTAGGCAGACATAAGTGTGCCCAGTACACCCTGGCATTGGCTAAGAGACAACGCATAGCACATTCACTGACAACCTAGGACCCCAGGGACTGACACCTTACTCCTACTCACATACATATATTAAAATAGCTGCTGCCAGGCAACCCACACAAACTGTACTTATCCATGTATTGGCTGTGTACTGCTTGCATCACACAGAGTCTGCCCTGAACTTCTGTCAGCTGCTGCATTCACAAGGTAAGTCTCTAACCTACACACTAATTGAAAGGATTACTATAATATGGTATTGCTTCACTCTTTTTAATTTCTCTAAATCTTTTGGGTTTGTAATACTATGACGGGAATGGACCCCATTCCTAAATCAAAGTATGATTAAAGTTCATGAAATTAGTATTGCTTCACTCTTTGATGTCAACCAGTAGTCCTCTTACAGCACCCAAAATGTGCCCAGTAATGACTCCTTCTGCCATTCATATGGAGTTACATGGATTGGTAGCATATCTAAATACGATAGTAGACTCTTTTTTATAAGACATGTTGCTCCTACTAATACTGGGGCTGTCTAGGTATCTTTCTTCCGCATTGCTCTCATTTCTGCCTGCAAATCCTGATATTTTATGACTTTGTGTCTCTCTGTACGCAAAACACTGTAGTCACTGTGTGTGGCAATTTCAATGAGCAATGCTACTTTTGTCTTCTATTGTTGGACCACTATATCCAGTTTTCTAGCATCTATCTTTTGAACTGTTGGTAATGGGTGATCCCGTGTGATATAGACTTCTTCATTTTCTATGATATCGCATGTATGGATCTGCTGCTGTTATGCAAGGAAATATAGTGGGCTGTTTGGACAGATGTAACATCCACATGGGACTACAGATACCCAGTTCAATAGTATGTGTTTCTTAATCTTCACTAGGCCTCATGGTTGGAATATTCACAACATCAGGCAAGGGAGATGTTAATCATTGGGCATACATGATATTTGGACAACTGTCTACCCAAGCTGATCATGTGCTGTTGTTCCCCCACCCCCAATACAGCAGTGTACCCATATCACTGTTTTAATAGAAAATTGGCTATGGTATATCAGTGGACCAGGCAATCTTGGGGCTGTAACATAGATATGGCTCACACATTGTATGTCTCTCTTCATGCAGGATAACAGTGTACATATTTATGCTGTTGATTGTGTGATGAGTGACTCCTCTCTGTCTGGTGACCTGTGTGGCTCAGTGGACTAGGGAAGCTAGCATGGGTAATGGTGTTGATGGTTCTAATCTGGAATTACTCACATCTTTTGCATGTGAGGTAGTACTATGTTGGTGTCTTCAGATTGTCATACCTCTCAACCTCTAGTGCAAAAAATCTGGATAAAGCCAGAAAGATTGGGGGAACAGAGGCCCAAACATACGGACATATTTTAAATATTGTTCCCATTAACCCAGAAAGTTGCTGGAACTAAAGGTGTTGCATTATTACATATTTTCTGAAGGATATAAAGTCTGAAACAAAAATGTTTATCTGCATTTATTATAATGTAGTGACATCAGTATTCAATAATTCACCAGAAGACCACAGATGTATGAGGAACAGACCAACTGTATGAGGCAAAACTCTGGACATTCTGTGAAAATCATTATGCAGACTGTCAGCCTGTTGGTGGTGTAACATTACCAACCTCAGTCACATATTAAGTACAGCAGACAGCTGGGGAATGCCATGGACATTTTCAGTGAAGTGCAGTACTGCGGAAACAGTGGCGGATGTTAATGTCTGCAACATACAAAATCCTGGACTGGAATACAGGTACGTGTGGCCTAGAGTCACATTATAATTACTGACAGTCCCAGTGGGCATGCCCATACACTTAGTAAAAATGAGCACAATTCTGTTGGCCCTTCATCAAAATGACATGTTATGTATAAATGTCTATACATTCAGACATATACGTATACATATCCATCTGTCACTATCATTCTCTCAAGTGATTAGTATATCTTTCACTATGTAGTGTCAAATACATATATACCAATATATATAGCTATATATATTACAATGATACATAGACTCTCCACATATATCTACATAACACATATACATATCATACACACACACATACACACACACACACATACACACACACACACACACACACACACACACACACACACACACACACACACACAGCTACATTTATAGATACATCCCTGTTATATACAGAAATATGTGTGGATGTATGTATTGTCCCACATACCATAATAATGGTGAGTAAATCTGCACTCACACATCCACACAGTTGCTCAAAGGAACAAACTAAGGGTGCAACAGTACATAATCTACTCGCCTGCAGACCCCTGTACCTGCTGGATGTTACCATGTAGACAGACGCAGGTGAGCAAGTGGTGTAATGTATAATGTTGTCAATGCACACATGTTCAGTGTACAATGTCCATGCACAATGCCACTGTCCACAGGTTTGCCTATCTCACTGCAAGCAGCCACATATAGCCATACTGGTAACTGTACACACATAGTGAGGATAATAACCATTATCTCACTGCTAGGATACTATATGCACTTAGCACACAGCAATATCACTCTGCAAGGCATACATATTGTTCAACACAAGCCTAGTTTGTGTGATCCACAAGTACTGTGCCAGCAATCACATGTACAGTAGATGTAACCTGTGGTGTGTGCTATAAGTGCTGTGATCTATAGTGTATAAGACTAGAAAGGTAGGGGTTCTAATCTGACTGCAGCCAACTTGGTGGGTGCATGTGTGCATGTATATCCCCCTGCAACACAATGGACATCCTTCATGGGCTATTCACCTGCAATGTTCATGCACTTTTTGGCCCTGTAACTTGTTGCTGGCTTCCAAACTGCCTTTTCTAAAAAGCCTGATGATGTCATCCACCTTAAGACCAGCAGCTGACAGTGTAGCATCAGCCATAAGCCATGGTGTCTGGCTTCCAAACTGCTCTCTTCTACAAGGCCTGATGATGTCATCCACCTTAGGACCTTAAGACCACCAGCTGACTGCCTAGCATCAGACATAAGCCATGGCATTTGTAATTGGTACCGTGATATGTAGTGTATAAGACAAGATAGGTAGGGGTTCTAATCTCACTGCAGCCAACGTGGTGCATGTATATGTGTGTGTGTGTGTGTGTGTGTGTGTGTGTGTGTGTGTGTGTGTGTGTGTGTGTGTGTGTGTGTGTGTGTGTGTGTGTGTGTGTGTGTGTGTATGTATCCCTCTAAAACACAATGGACATGCCCTCATGGGCTATCTACCTGCAATGGTTATGCACATTTTGGCCCTGTAACTTACTGCTGGCTTCCAAACTGCCTCTTCTACAAAGTATGCTGATGTCATCCACCTTAAGACCAGCAGCTGACAGTGTAGCATCAGGCATAAGCCGTGGTGTGTGCAATAAGTACTGTGATCTATATTGTATAACACTAGATAGGTAGGGGTTACAATCTCACTCTAGCCAACTTGCTGCGTGTGTATATCCATATGACATATGTATGATAACCTTGATAACTTAGAAATAGGTAGGGTTTTTCAGTATTTTCACAGCAAACAACCAGGGGTTCGGGATTTAGTTGGTTCAGCACACAAAGTAATACCAAAAAAGAGATGAAACCAGCTTACACAGTAGCAAAACACTTTAATAAAACACAAAAACGATAAGTGCTTTCACACCCAAACTTGGTGCTTCATCAGATCTAACATAATTAATCACATCAAACATTAAATAACACATCCATTAAATCACTACTAATCAAAGTTATCTTGTAAGAAACATGATTTTAAAATAGGTTTCATTGGGACATAATCATTCAAACAATCCCCCTACATTAGCTTGTAGCTCTAGTATCCATTTAATTTCAGGCACTCTGTCTTAGTGCGAATATCCCCACCTCTGTTACTGCTCTTACACAATTCCAAAAGAGAAAACTTAAAAATAAATGTGATGAATTAGTTTGTAAAACATATCTACTCAGATCACTTCTATTGTCCTGTTTATTGATATCGTAATGATCTTCATGTATGCAGTCTCTAAAATATCTGTTGGTTTTACCAACACAAAAACTGTGGCATATCACCCAATCAACAATATATACTAGGTCACAGCTCCTACAATTAGCAAAAAATTTAAAAACATAAATTTACTATCAGGGTGCACAAATGTATCAGTACTCATAATATGTTTACACGTACTACAATTGTACTACAGTTATTGCAGGGAAAAGTCCCAGTTCTAGTGGGTACCCTTAGATCACTTTATACAGACCTATAACATAAAAGTTGCTTTAGAGACTTGTGCCTCCTAAAACAAAGCTTAGGAGCATCACTTAGAACTTCCTTGCAATGACTGTTACTGGTAAGAATATGCCTCCCTCCGGGCAGTGAAGGAGCAGTGCTGACAGTCCCATGGATGGGAATATGAGTCACGCTGCTGCCTTGTGAAGGCACATGGGACTTGGATTCCCCTCATGTGTCACACACAGCCTATGTCTATTGTCTTGTCTGTCTTTCTGCAAATGTATACTCAACTACCCAACTTACCTTCCCCACATGTACCTATCTCCTTTCCCCAACATTCCCTCATACCTTAAAAAAAAGGGGCACTTGTCCCAAATAAAAAATATCACCCCATATATAGCTCTCCATTTCACCCATATGTCCATTGGACACATGTACTTTGGTCCAATCATCTTGACGATGCAGTCATGTTGCCCTCACTCCTCTCTCTGGGGGTGAGAGTTCAAATACACTTACAGATTCTGTCAAAGTGCATAGTTGTTGCTGTACAACAAATGGATAGCTATAATTCTTTCCTACACTCTTTATCCACATCCCTACCTGCTTTTCACAATGTTTTCCCCCTGCTTGTACCCCATTTCACCACTTTCCCATCCCCCTTTTTCTTTATTTTTTTAGCATGATGCTGAGGGGTGCGCCCTGTCTTGCATCTTTGCTAAGCGCAGCTAAATGCAGCTATATTGATAATATGTGGCTTTAAAATTCTAAGACACATTTACAAAATAAACACCTGTCCCATGTTTCAAACCCAGGACCATCACACCAGCAAACCATTGCATTAACCTGCCACACCACACAACTCTTACTTAAAACAGGTGCTTTAAAAAAACATAGTAATTGCCAGGTACAGTCATTAAGCACATTTCAGTAGAGCTGTGCACCAAACTGGGCAAACTTGAATAAAAAGTAATGGAAAAAAATGGGAGTGTACCTGGGACTCTGGTGCATTAGTACACCACTAGAAAGTGAAAAACATAATAATGGATGTAAGCAAGGCCTCTGATAGGAGGTAAATGTGCCCTTTTTTCAGCAACATGTAGAAAGACACCTGCTAAGGCATTCATGGCAAAATATATGTGCAACTGGGACCCTGGTGCAGAAATATATCCATATAAAGACTTGTACATACTGATAGATATGCAATGGAGCCTATAGATGTGCACATATATCTTACAAATACACCTGCTGCAGCACCACCTCACTAGCTCAGTCTGTCAAATGCCTTGTAAACAGTACATTTTGCCACACAAAGTCCTAGGTTAAAATCCAGCGGTGTGTAGCACTGAATTTGCAGTATTGTGAAGCCAGCAATTTGAGTCATGCACTCTTAATCCACACAATGCATGTCAAATTAATTAACTGCTTTTAAGTGATGGAAGTCACAGTCCTGCAGGTAGGAACACACTTCAAGTATCCCTAGAGCAAAACTATATGTGCATAAATTGTCATGTCGTACAGTAATATGCATTCCCAGAGAATGTCAACTCAGGGACTGTGAATGAGGGCCAATAATATCAGAGTGCACCACAGAACCTTTTCATAGTCACAGTACAGAATACCACAGCTGAACAACGAACATACACATTTGAAGTTCCTCCTTGTAAAAAGGACTTCCCTCATACACCTTACAAATTACTACCAGATTGTACTACATGGCCTGGCAGTTGACCAAATGGTGGATATATTGACATATATATATATATATATATATATATATATATATATATATATATATATATATACCCCATTTTGCTCAAGGACACACCAGACATGTTGCTTAGTACTCTGTTATTGATACTGTTGTCTAACATACTTACCTTAAAGACATGCCTTCATTTGAGTATATAAGGCACCCTCACTCTGGCTCTGGCTCTACAACAAGGCTGACACAGCTCACACATTGGAGCTACATATTGTTGTCCTCCAAAGTGTTCACACACTTTGCCTATATATATTACCTGCAGCAGTAGCTGCAGTCTGTAGCACAACCATCTCTACATAAAGGTGTCTGCTGCAGACCTACCCTCTGCAATGATCTAGTCTCCTCACCCCTGTAATGTCCAGCTCAACATATCAGAAAGGGGGCTTAGTCTACATGAAGGCCTTATACATTCTATAGTGGTTGCATGTCATTGGCTGATGATAGTGCAAATCAGCTGTGCTGGATGGAATTAGCATTTCAGATCCATTGATTGGTTTAGAGGCAATCACTTGCTGATGGGAAGCATGCATAAAAGGCAAGCAGCTGTCTATGGGGAACCATTCTGTATGAGACTTTCCTCACACAGAGCACACCTTCCTGAAAACATTACTAGAAGCACATTTCAACAAAGGAGTACTGCACCAGGTATGTAACTGTTTTTGTGTATAACAGGATGCAAATGGGAGGATAGAGGCATGGAGAATTGGGATTACAGCATTAAGCCTGTCTTAGACATGTGGTAATGATATGTCATTGATATCCTGCTTTCTTATACATACAGGGGACATGCAATACATCAAGGGTGCATTGTCTTTTGTCATTGTGACACACTGGTATTGTTGGACTGTCCCTTTATAGTGGTTGTTATAGCACACTGCTATTTGGCTGGCACTGGTCTTATGCCATATTATCAGGTGGCTGCCCTTAGGGGACACACCACAGTAGACTGGACTATTGGGTCTATAATCATACATCAGTATCTGTCATGGTACACCAGGGAATACCTGAGCATTGCTACTATCTCGGTTGTATCCACACATGTAGTATGTTTGCACACTGTGGATATGACATGTGTGAGCAAGAAGTGGAGAGTGCTGACCATTTTGTCCTTGCTGTATCTCTACACAGTGTACTTCCACATATCTGATCCTGTAATGTGTTCCCCTTTTGTTGTCATTTGGAAATAATGTACTGTAGATGCCATGCACCCTTCTCTGATGCAGAGAATGAAATAATGCTGGAAGGACTAAGGCAAAATCATCACATCCTACTGTCCATGGTGAGGCATAACAGGGAACAGTGGACAGCATTGTGGGCAGACCTTATCCGGCATGTGAATAGCACAGGCCACCAGGGCAGGATATATGAGCAGGTTCGACATAGTGCAACAGACATGGTGAATGCTGCATGACAAAGGGCAGCAGATATAGCCAGGGATTGTGCCATCACCAGTGGAGGGTCTGCAGTGGAACAACCACTCTCAGCCACTGAGGAATTCCTGGCAAACCTAGGCACACATGATAGCTCCCAGGCATCCATCACACATTGTGTCAGGCTGTACAAACTTTACGTGGGTGTCAGGTCTTTGTTCTTTGGGGGGTGGGATTTAACCTCAGTTGTACTAACCTCAGTTGTACTCTCATACTCAGAATGTGACCAATACAACAAGTAACACAGTAGCTACTGTACATGTGAGATATATACACATATTACCTTGTTGTGCTGCAACATGTGGTGGTACTGATAGTACCTCACTGTCAACTTTTTACAGGTCCATCAGGTATTGTCCAAGGCCGGGGTCCTACTCCTGGTAATCTTGACACTGTTTTGTTCTGGAACATTTATATGCTGTTAAAGTTAAAGGCCAGAATAATGCCTTATTTAAACTTCATTTTGTGTGTAACCAGTGTAGAATATTTGTATGTTCCATTCTGGAACAGTTACCTAAGGTTCTTAGAGTGTTTAATCACAGGAGTAAAGGTGAATGAAAATAAACACTTTTGCAGTTACAGTTAAGAGTGAATAAGCCTCCTGGTTTACATAAGGCAGTTAATCCAACATGCCTTTTAAAAACCAAAAGGTTGATAGTAAATAAATTAGGCATTAAAACTTGTATTTGCATATATTTGTTAAGATAGGTGTACTGGGTTTTATATGTTGTATTATCAAGTATAGTTTTATATTAAATAAGTAAAATGTAAATTGTACTGGACAAATTTCACTTGATTTACCTGATGTGATTGTTATAAAGGGCTTGAGATGATTGTGTATTTTGTTCTGAGGAAGTCTTTTGTGGACGAAAGCGGAGATGAAAAATGTGAGACTGGTAATCCAGTTGTGGGTCTTTGTTAGTATGAGTCTTGGTGGATGTTCCATTCATAATAGTGCAAGTATTAATGTACTGCTTTTGTCTTGGTTTTCACAGGTGACTGGGGGGTTGGTGTCACTCCCATACACAACCTGATGTTAATGTCTCTTCGGACTCTGATGATGATGATGGTGGCCACAGTGAGGCACAGGTGGGATTGTCAGGGGCTGAATCTGTCCCAGAGGTTGACATCCCTCTGCCCCTTTGTCACAGTACACAGTCAGGATGCCCACATGGTTTCACTTTACAATACCAAAATACTGAAATATCGAAATTCAGTATCCCGGGACTGTAAAGCCGAAAACTGCAAAACCCCAAAAGTGTAAAATTCAAAATCAAGATTACTCACATACACATTCCACACACAAACAAGCACACATACACCTTCCTCCCTACACTATAAACCAGCAAAACACACACAAACACAACAAAACAAACACTACCGCTAACCCCACATATAAGCAGTGGGGCAAGCCCCCCTGCACCCCCATGTGGGGGGCGGGCACGCACCCACCCCTTACTTATATATACAAACTCTGAGGTTGCACTAAAAACACAAACACACAAAAACCACCACTACACACTTTACACTCCCCTTGCACAAACACACATCGCATGCCAACAAATACCATCACTCGCAACACTTACACACAATCTTACCTACCTACTCCAACCCATACTACAAAACTCCAAACACACTCACACACACTAAACTTCCTACCCAAAATCCCTAATAAAATATCATTTACTTGAATTTCCAGCTACATCCACACCTTGGATTCAACATTTCTGCATTCATTTCCACACTCGATATTCTGCACTTTCATGCAAGTACAGTTTCGACACTTCAGTCTGGAGCTACTGAAGTTCGATATTTCAGTAGCTCAAGATTCTGAAGTGAAACTGCCCACAAATACCCAGTCTCCAGAAGCCACAGATATTTGGCAGCTAGAAGATGGAGACATAGAACAGGAAAGTGTGGCAACTATGGCTCCATTGAGTGTAGACACTGGCCATACCCAGAGAGCTGGCAAGGTCCTGCACAGGCAGATTGACAGAGGTGCTTGTAGGAGGCCTGCTGTCTGTCCACCACCTGTTGCAGGTCTCAGATCATGGTTCACTCGGCACATGTTTTGGGCCATCATGGAAGCACAGGCACATTCTGAACAGAACACCACACGTATGCTTAGGGTTATGGATGCAACACAGTCTGACATCTGTGACTGCCTCCACTGCATTGGGAACATCATGAATTGGTTCACTGATGCACTGGAGAGAAGGTGGGCTGAGACAGTGCCTGTCTTGGACTGCACATTGTCTGTGCTGGAACATCTGTTTGGAGTTGAGCATTGAACCCATGGATGTAGGTCAGCAACACCATCTGCTGAGAGTCCAAGTGGCCATGCACAGTCATGCTCCCATAGTGGCAGTACATCCATTGCTACAGAGGAGAGTGTGCTGTCCACACCATGATGTGGCAGGCCATGGGATCATGGTCCTGGGTGGTCCAGTGGGAGTAACAGTCTCAGCAGACAATAGCCACTATCAGGTACTAGCACCACTTCAGACCTTGGGCATGGAGGTGCCAGTGCAACTCCTGGCAGAGGCAGTTCCCAGGTTCAGGGCCGGAGATGGTGAACTGTCATCTCTACTATATATAGTACAAAACTGTCTAACATGCACACATGTAGGGATAGCACTGAGCTTGACTGTGTGCATGCACACACTCAGACTGTCACATGCAGGTCACCTACAGACACACACGGCACCTCTCCATGGTCCATTTTACCTGCTCCCCTGCCTGACCCACACACATGCTGTCAACTGTTTGGGCCAGCCTAGGCCTCCAGCACCCCCACACCACACTCTGTGCAAGTGATGATACCTGGGTCACATCCCTGTCATCCTTGCCATCGATGCAGGGAAATGGAGCTATGTGTCTGATGGACAGAGTGACTATATTATCTGATATGTACTTGTGTAATGCAGTGTTGTTTTACCATGCCACTTGTAGTGGTCACTGACAGATACTGTATGTTGGCATTTGTCATGAGGATGCCACATACTTTTGTGTACCTTATGTTGTATGATGTTCTACTGGTGGTATAGTTACACAATGGCAGGTTTGTCATGGGCCTGTTTCTGTTTCTGTTTCAGAAGTCTGACGGGATAACCTATGGACATATGATGGCAATAAAACAGCACAGGATGGCATATCAGCACAGCAGAAATACGTCTTCAGCAAGGTACAGCAGTATATTTATTGGAAAGGCTCACCCAGACTCTGCTACACTTTGCTGCGAGGGAAAGGTTGGTTTGCTTTTAATTTGTTGTGTTTCGTATTGGTTTATTGCCTTATATTTTGAGTGCTGTGATTTGTTTTCTTTATCTTGTGTTTTGCTTGTGTTCTGCTTTTAACTGCATATTAAAACATCAAAAGACACCACAGCTCTGTTTCTTGTGAGTCAGGCAGAATTTTTTCCCCATCACCCCCAACCTGTCACTGTCATGTTCCTAACTTTCTAGCTGCCTGCCTCTTATGTTAATTTGACCATATATCTCATTTCCTCTCTGCTTTCACTGGCTTGTGTGAGTAAGCACAAAAGTATAATTTTGTGAAATCACTCCCCTTCAACTATTTAAATTTATTGGCCATTCTACTGTATTCCATAGTTCCGGAATACAAAAGTGATCACCCCCTTTCAATCTATCTTGCTGTTTTAAAAATAGTGACTCTCCACTAAAACTTAACTTTTTAGACAGGTAAAACTTAAGTTACCTACTTTCACATCTAACTTCACTGGTGCACACTGCAGTATTTAGGATAAATCATTTTTTTAATCTTACCTTTAATCATCCTTGTGATTAGCACTTGCTCTAATACCTGCTGGAAAGCACTAGGAAGCTTTAAACTGATACAAGCACTCAACTCTCCTTATTAATAAGGAGAAATTAATCACAGGCACTAAACAGCCTATAATTGCAAAGTACCTTGCTAAGGTAGGGAAAACAGCTCCTGTTCTTTAAAAGAAAAAAGCACCAAACCAGGCATGTCCAAGGGTCAGCTTCCGTTGATTTCTCCTGTCCACCTGGTGAATCTGGGCATACTGGGGCAAAGCTGCAATTGCCTCATGTACACAGACAACCCTCTCCTTCTACTACCCAACACTACAACCTGTGAGAGATGCACTTACATAGCCAAACTGGAAGCAATGCTCTCTCCACCCAAGATTGTGCTAGACAGTCAAGAGGAGAAGGTTAACATCCACACTACACCTCAAGCAAGCAACACATAGCCCTTCTAAACTCACACCACCAACACCCACACATAGCAACACTAAATCCACATATGCGGAGGCCCTTAACTGTAACCTGCCCAAGCAACAAGGTCCTCCAAAGCTGAAATGTAAACAAACACCAATCACAACCAAAGTGTCACATAGCTTACAACACCAGTGTGCCACCCAGCAACAGCCCCTAAGGCAAGAGAACGTATCTAACACTTTAGTCGTAGGTGACTCTATAGTCAGGCAACCTGATGTTCACTCACCAGGTTGAACAAAGAGAAAATTACAGTGAGCTGCTTGTCGGTTACCCACCCCCAGCCCCCAGTAAGGAAACCTCCATAAAAAACTTCTCCAAGGCCAACTTCATGCTACTCAAGTCAGAAGTTACAAACTTCATGAAACCCATGCAGACGGGAACTGAAAGTTTGACTGCTGAGTCCTACACTAAGGCACTTTACGAGCACATCCACTCATGCATGAATCGTGCCATCCCAAATAGAACCAAGATGCTCTCCTCCAAAAAAAGGAAGCCAATCTGGTGGTCCCCTGCCATAAACAAACTTTGCAACAAAAGGAAAAAACTGTTGCAGAAAAGAGGAAAATCCCAGGATGCAAAAAACTCCCTTACCAGTCTCAGTAAGAAGCTGAGATCCCTCATAAAATCCTACAAAGCTAGTTACGAAAATAAAATTGCCAAAGATTCCAAAGACAACTACAAGGCATTCTATAACTATGTCAAGAATCTAAATGGCAATGCTCAGATCTGCTCTGAGCTACAACAGAATGGCATTAAATATACTGATCCAAAGGATATTGCCAATATCCTGGCAGATCTATTCAATGCCAACTTCACCCCCCTCTCACCCCCTAAATGGCTCATCTCAATACTGGAAGATTGCCAAATTCCGGTAATAACGGCCACACAGGTAAAAAGCGCACTCTCCAAAGCTAAGAATACAGCATCCATGGGACCAGATGACATCCCAGGCTGTGTACTACATGAACTACAAAATGAACTGGCACCTCACCTAAGTGTCATGTTTAATCATACCCTCGCCTCAGGCTTCATGCCCACTGAGTGGCACACAGCTACAGTTATCCCACTCCACAAGGGGGGATCCGCTTTGGATCCTGGGAACTACCACCCCATCAGTCTGACGAGCCTGATCTGCAAGGCCATGGAACGTATTATCATGGAACTTATAAACAAAGACATTGGCAACCTTAAAACACTGGACCCCACCCAGTTTGGGTTCATGAAGGACCGATCTTGTCTCCTGAACTTTACTGACTTCTTCGAATCAGTCTCCAGAGCCATGGATGAGGGTAAGGCAGTCCACACAGCATATCTGGACCTCGCCAAGGCCTTTGACACCATCCCCCACTCTGGAATTATAGATAAAATTACTAAGCTGGGCATTAATCCCTACGTCACTCAATGGGCCCTACGTCACTCAATGGGTTGCCAACTGACTTACTGATAGAACCCTCACTGTAAAAGTAGCTGGCTCCAAATCCAGCTCCAGACAAGTGACAAGTGGAGTACCTCAGGGTTCAGTCCTGGGACCTCTCTTGTTTGGCATCTACTTCTCTGAAGTAAAGGCCAACACTAAGGGACTCTGGCTAACAAAGTTCGTAGATGACTGCAAACTGGGAGCCATTATTGAATCCCCAAATGATGTGGATACTCTTCAAAAGGGCCTTACAGAAACAGATGCTTGGTGCCAGAGCCATGGGCTCAAGCTCACTGCCAAGAAATGTATAGTTATCCCCTTTGGGAAAAAACATGTACTCGTGAATTATCACATAGGTGGCAGTGCACTAAACACCGAAAGTGTGATAACAGACTTAGGGACACAGGTGGACAGTGGTCTCACCTTCAATAACCACATCAGCACAACAGTCAGGAAATCCTTCTATGTGGCACACCTCATCACTAAGGGTTTTTCATCCAGAAAAAAGGAGGTTATTGTCCCACTGTACTCATCCCTCATTAGACCCATTATAGAATACAATGCCCCATTTGGTATGTACCTCTCAAGACATCTGCAACAACTGGAAAGGCCACAGAAATACCTCACTAAAAGAATCACAGGCCTAAAGCAGATGCCCTATCCTGACCACCTTAAAAAACACCAGCTATACTCTGTCACATATCGTCTACTCCGAGGTGATCTCTGCTTAACATACAAGGCCATGTCAAACCCAGAGCTGTTGGACATGCTACACTTAAAGAAATCCCAATCCCTCAGAGCCACATGCTCCAAGGATCTAAATATTGTCATCACAATAAACAAAACATGCTGGAGGGATAGGTTCCTGACCCAGAGACTCCTCAGACTCTGGAAAAGACTGCCCATACATGTCAAGCAGAGCACCTCTTTGGCCCTCTTCAAAAGGAACCTTGATGATTGGATGGGAGAAAGGAAATTAACCCCGGGGATCACGTCAGTCGCCTTGCCAGACGGGGGTCCAGGGACGTAAACAGTGTGGAAAGAAATAGCCAGGGAATTATGGCTAGGCTTGTATAGGCCCTAGGACCAATAGCTTAGTACCAACCTATGAACCTATGAACCTATAAGTGCATGGCTCCATAAGTTCATATATAGCAGTATAACAAGGACAATGATGGTATTCAGTTTACTCATGCATTCATGATTTGTGATAAGGTCTGCTACCCTTGATATGTGTCACCTGGGTTTTGGGAACTTACACATCTACAAGCTGTGGTGATGGAGATGACCCACTTACAAATATCCTGTGACCGGTTCAGACAGTTCGCCAGCACCAGTTATTACTTTTGTGTTCTGCATCCCATTGTGTAACATGTGTGCTTTATATGCATGGGGGGGGGCCTGTTTCATGTAGGGTGTACTGTCTGTGTTACATACCAGTCTCCCCAGCATGTACTATTTATACCACAGTGATGCTGTAGGTGTGTAGGTGTGTAGAACAGCTGAGACTTCTATTACTCCTTTCATGGCAATGCAGGAGGTACACAGTCAGATCTGACACCTCGCTGTATGGGGACATACACATCCCCTTCAAAGCATTCAGGAGACAGACTATATGGTTGTGAAATGGACTCCACAGGACATGTTATCTACACTGTGTATTGGTGTACCATGGCACCTGTGTGGCTGTTACAGTTGTACGATATGCCTGTGTAGTGACATGGTAAGTGTGCCATTGCAAACAATCATAGATATCCTGACTGCCATATTCAGTATAGCACTGACAGTCTGAGATTTGCATCTCAAATCTGTCGGTATAGGTGATATAACAGTGAATGCATCCCCACATCCTATCAAACAGTGAAAGTCAAAGGGTAGAGTACTGTGTGTCCATACCTTCATGTGTAATGGCTCAAGTGTGTGCGCTGTGCAGACACTACAATATTGTGCTGGGGTGGATGATTTCTCACAGAATAGTATTGTGCAGTTGTTGGCATGCTGTCCATGTCAGTGGCTCAGACAACAACTGACAGTATGCCCTCAATCCAGTGCAGGTGGAGGTCAAACCCATGATAATCTATCCTGCACACCAAGACTGGCAGCTCAGCTGGGGTGACAACTTACCCTCTGCCACTGCTCCCAGAGGGGGGGGGGGGGCTGTCCCCATCCTGTGGGGCAGTAACTACCCAGTGCCACAGGTAGTGCAGGAGCAGCAGATGGGGCACCACCGGTCTGGGTCCCAGACATGCTGGAACCCGGTGCCACTGCTGGCTGAGGCAAGATAGGGGGTTCAGCAGGAACTGGCCTACCTTGACATGCTGCGGTAAATAAAGTACAGTAATAAGTTACATTTAGTAACAACCAAACCATTGTTAGTATTAAAAAAATAGAGCATCATGTTAATTAATCCAAATATATATTCATGCATGTTAATTGTAACACAACATGAAATAACGTAGCAGTCAGTATGGTAACAGCATGCCAGTAAGAATTAATGCATGCAGCCACTGAAACAGTTATTGTAACAACATATGTTAATACTGAATCATAACAACAATAATCGACCACATTTTCCAAAATATAGTTAGTTTAACAAATTATGTCAATATTAAATCATGATAATACATAACAATAACAAATAAATGAAGATAAGGGGTGGGGGGGAGAGAAAAACATTCCATTAGTGACATTGTAGATTATATCCCTGAAAACACTCACAATATATACTCTACAGGTGTGTAATGTCAGTTTTTGGTACAGATTATATCCCTGAAAATACTGATTATATATACTCTATGGGTATATAGTGTCAGTTTTCGGTATAGTGACAAATTCTCCTATAACTGATGTTGTATGTACATACCTCTCAAGCTGTTAGCATGGGTCAGTATAGGCTGAGCAATGACAAATGCAGGTACACAACTACACAGAACTGTTTCATATAATGTGAGCTTATGTAACTACCAAGATGTTCTGTAAGTGGATTTGTTAATACATTGCATTTCAGGTAGTCTTTCTCTGGTGATCCTGTGACAGACAGATTACGCGGTTTTAATTACAGTATGAGAAATCGTGACACTTGTGAGGCATGTTTGTGTACAGTACATAAACTAGACAGCCATCATGGCTTAGTTGGCAGGCATGGGAATAGAACCCAATAGCTGTGACTGCAGGGGACATCTGCAAATAATGTAATAATTGACTTCAGCAACTTAGTGCAGATATGCAAGGAATACAGCCATACTAAAAATAGACAGATTCATTTATGAATCAACAGTGCTGGTGAACACTTTATTGGTATTGATTTTGAAAGTCTATGAAATCTAAACACATATCTGCTCATAACATGGGCTACCTCACCCATATATCTTTTGTTTCCGGGGAGAGAGAAAATGTGAGCATCACGTGACTGATACTGGTTTGGAAATAACCTTGAACCATATTATGAGTTGAGCAATACAAGTTACAGGACATTCTTTTTTCATTCTAGAGCTATTACAGTGTTATAATTGATGGCAGTGACAGTAGAACACGCATGCATGTAATACAACCATAATGCAAATCTTACAACAGCTTTATTTTAGAATCAACAGTGCTGGTGAACACATTTTATTGGTATTGCTTTGAAATATCTGTGTAATCCACACAATATCTGTCCATGGAATAGGCTACCTCACCAATATACCTTTATTACCTGAAGTAGGAGGAACAGAGAGCATTATGTGACCAATACTGGCCTGGAGACAGCCTTGGACAGTACTATGAGTTAAGCAATATAGTTTGCAGGCCATTAGTTTTGCACTCTACAGCTATTACAGTGTTACACTTGACTGCAGCAACCTTACCATAGACAATCCATGCATACAGCTCTACTGCAATGATTATGACAACATAATCCTGCTGTACACCATTTTGCTTTGCAGTTTTTATTGTGTATACTTTATTGCAGTAAATGCTTTACTCTTTCTTGTTTATTGCACTACAGTTAGCATAATAAATCTGTGCTTACCACGCTCATGGCGCAACCTGGCCATACACCTGGCATGGGACTCGACATTGCGAGCCCTCTCAGCTGAAGCTGTTGAGAGAGAAGCACACCAGTATGCATACCAGTTTTGCAGACATTCAGCTTGTATTTTAGTAAGACAGTGGAAAACACGCTTACATATTTGTGGAGCATTCCCATCTCATGCCTCTTGGACCTAGGTGTCTTAGGTTCCCCTCTTTTTCCTTTTCAGGTCATCATAATGGTGGCGACACTGCTCACCTGTGCAGGGGATACCTGTAACACTGATGAGTTCCCTGGCCAACTGGTCCCAGGCCTCCACCTTACACTCCGAGCCCTGGACACTCCAAGCCCTGGAACCCACCCTGCATCAGCCTGTGATTCATGTATTTTTACCAGGTGCCCAACAATGACACTGGACTCCTGAATACCCCACGTCTGTGCTGGAAAGTGCACACCTTCTCCAGCATCACCTGCCATATCAACAGTCGATTGAACTCCAATGAATGGTGCATAATTCCCGCCTATTCTGCTTAATATATGCTGTTTTTCCACTCTTACACATCATTGAGCAACATTCAAAAAAGTGACACATCACTTAGCAGCATGCAAACCAGCTAAGCAAAGCTAAGTAGTGCAAAAACTCTCACACCCATGGTTTTAGTGCAGCTTTCAGAAAGTCGAAGACCATATGGCTGAGACCATATGATTGACTTTCGAAATGTCGACCATGTAAAAAAAACCCCACAACAATCACTTAACTTTACACTGCTCAACCTCTCACACCCCCTGAAACTTAAATATACCAACTCCAAGATCATTTTCATTCTGCTCTGTATGGAGATGACGGTTCCGCATGGTCGACATTTCAAAAGTCGATCATATGGTTGGTCTCGGCCATATGATCTTCGACTTTCTGAAATGTCGACCATGTGAAGGGGACCCATATATAGATATATATATATATATATATATATATATATATATATATATATGTATATGTATATATATATATACATATATATATATATATATATATATATATATATATATATATATATATAGGGTTCCTATCAGCTGATCGAAGATGCAGGTTAGCAAATGCGAACTTGGTCTAGCTGTAAATGCCGAATCTGTAAAATATTGAAGTGGCATGTAAGCAAATTCTTTCTCTGGGAAAGAATTAGCTTGGCTGCTTTGGTAGTTTGCTGTTTTCGGCACTGTAGTGTGGTCTCGGAGTTGGTATATTTAAGTAAGGGGGTGTGGGGGGCACAGCCCCTCACTTAATATCATGTATTAAAGTGTTTTGTTTTTTTTTTTTTTTTTGTTGGAACAGCGATTTCTTTCCCTTGGAAAAAAAATCACTGTTCTGACAGTTTGGTTTTGTAAGCTTTTGCTTACATGGGGTCGATTAATCACCGTTCGCTAACCTAAGTGTTCAGTGATCTAATATAGATGTATTTTATACCCATTTTCCATAGGGCTCACAGTCTAGGTTAGTTAGTTTTTTGTTAACTTATACAATTTTGTAGTGGTTTTCTTCCTGCCCCTGGAAAGCGGATTCATGAAGCAGTTGTTAGTATATGGCTTGGGGACCTTTAAATATATGCATTTTTGATAAGATTTTTTTTAATAATGTTTGCCACTGTTTTAACATATAATTTAATTCAGATCTTTATAACAGGTGGCATTTTTAATGATGAATTTTATGTCTTAGTTGTACATTTGTTTATATTACTTAATATACTAGTATTTAAGTACACGCTATGTTATTATTTTAGCTAGTTCATTTGAAAATTAATTAATTAGTCGGCTTAATTAGATCATATGATCAGGTTTATACAATATAAAAGGCACAAAAACCTTTGTTTAAATTAACTTGATAAAGCCTGGTATTACCAGGCGAAAGCGCTTGTTTTGAGCTTGTTGCCTTGTTGTTTTGTCATTTTGTCCAATTAAAGGATTTACAGCATTTACTGAAGTTTTTCTGACGGCTGCATTTTTTATGGTTCCAGTGTGGATTTACCTTCAATAGTAGTGACTTTACAGTTTAACGTTGAGCTACGCTGGTATCTGCTTGTGGAGGTATACTGTTACTTGGTTTGTGCTTTATACTTTTTCTTCGTGCTCATTTCTCCATGGCAGAAGACCCAGCTAGCTCCGACTTTTTGGATACTCCTTTACTTTTAAGAAACGAGCAGGATGAATCTCCTGTTACTAGAAAATAATTCAATCAACTTTTAACTATGATTACGCAAATGAACAACTTGCTCGCTGCAACCAAACCTGATTGTTCTGCTTCGTTGCCTGGTAATCAGCAACAGAGACTGACCAAGGAGCTAAGTATAACATGAGCACAGGAGCTGAACGGCGGTGTTTGTATTACTTCTCCGAATCATTTGTTAAGGATTAATATCCAAGATCAACAACATGGGCACCAGCAAAGAAGTTCTAATACCAGCAATATAAACCGCAAGGACTTTAATTTCCAGGCATGGACAGAGCAACAATACATTTTTAAACAAGGTACTGACAACAAACATTTTGAACAAATGGACTCTGATTTTGATTCTTTAAGCAATAAGCTTTATGCATTTAAAAGCGCCCAGTTAGAGATTAATTATCTAAATGAATGTATTAGAGTGTAGCGGGTGCCTAAAGGGCTCCGCTGCTTTAAGTTCCCTAATAACGCCACTTTTGGTTCAACTTTGCATTCGCAGCTTTTGGAACTGTTTGACAAGACAGGTTTAGAAATTTTAAATCTGATGGTCCAGGACTACCAGAAAAAAGCTAATGCGATTTTGAATGAACTTTCTGTCTTAAATGATAATATTGTCAAACATAAGAATTTTTTAAGTTTTAAGAAGAAATACGATGATGTTTTTATAGAGGTGGACCAACACTGCTTAAAAGTTATTGACCGCAAAACCAGGAAATTAGAAAGGGATCTTATAGAATACAAAGAGGGTAGAGCATATCCCATACCCGGGAGAAATAGGTTTAACTATACGGAGAAAGACAGGAATAATTTTGAGAACATTAATCAGGAAGAAGCCAGTACACCAGTAGCTGAACCCTTAAGAAGGAGTGAACGCTTAGCACAAAAAGACAGTGCTAATCAATTTCAGGTTTTTCAATACCCACAGGGCAGACCGTTGGGGAGGAATCATTCACATTACCAACAGAGTTGGAGCAGGGGGCACAGATAGAGATGAATATCGTCTATAACACAGAAAGTTTAGGTGAACTCGATTTAAATTTGAACACAGAAGGTTGCCAGGTCATTAATGAAGATAATTTTAAGATATACAACTTCACTGATGCCACTATTACTTCTGAATTCTTTGAGTTATTTACCAAGGGACTTCAGTTTGTTCCAACTCGTCCTATGAACCTTTCCAAGTTCTTAGTGGAATTTAAGTTGTTTGTCAGGAACCTTAATTTGGCTGTTTATTTTAAAGGCCAAGATCAATCAGACCATACTCTCAGTAGACGGAGCATTTTCAACCCCCCCACACACCCTAGTTTAAAAGCCTTTGAGGATTTAGTGGAAAAAGCTCTAAGAGACAATCATAATGTACATCATAAGCAAACACCATGTAATTTTGACTTTCATTTACAACAACTGATTGAATTTTTGAATAACGAAAACATCAGGGTGATGAAACCTGACAAAGGGGGAGGGATAGTCCTCATGTATAATGTTGAATACGAAATGTATATACACAGTATTTTACAAGATGTTGACACTTATGAATTAATTTCAAGAAATGAATACAACATAGCAATTTCGAAGATTCACTATATGTTAAAGGACTACCTTAACCAAGGGGGTATCAATGAGAAACTATACAATTATCTTTTGGTCCCTAAACCGAAAATTCCGATTATTTTTGGAATACCTAAGGTACATAAGGGACTGGTACCCCTGAAATTCAGACCCATAGTAGCAGGTGCGGGTAGTATTACCGAGCCCTTGGGGATTTTCATAGACAAAAACCTGGAACAACTCATCTCCACTTTTACACACATTTGTAAAGATTCCAGGGAATTCATTGGCAGTATCACTCCTAATCTATTTGAACCTAACCTATTAATGGTTACTATAGATGTCATTGAATTGTTTCCCAGTATCCCGCACATAACAGGTTTGAATTGGTTCAATGAAATATTGGCTAGTGAATCTCACCTTAACGGAAGTTTGATTAACCTTATAGTTCAGTTTATGGAAACTGTTCTGTTAAATAATTTTATTTATTTTAATGGTGAGATTTTTAAACAGAAAAAGGGGGTGGCTATGGGCGCATCGTGCGCATCTTCCTATGCCAATATTGTCCTCCACAGATGGGAAAAGGTATTCATTCATGCTACAGAATGGAAGGATTATATATTATTTTACAAACGTTACCTTGACGATATTTGTATTTTATGGAAAGACAGCAGGGAAAGTTTTATGGACTTTTTTAGTTATTTAAATTCAACCACTGAATTTTTAGCTTTTACATATGAAATCAGTGATTCTTCCTTACATTATTTGGACATTCTGCTTATTAAAGACATAGAGGCAGGCCAATTTCAAACACGTATCTATAGAAAGAGTACCTATTCCAATACTTTTTTGCATTACAATAGTGGGCATCCACACTACACCAAAAAAGGAATTGTAAAAGGGCAATTGATAAGAGCTTCGAGGATATCTAGCACCTTGGAACTCTTTTTGCAAGAAGTAGACATCTTGGAAGGTATATTCTTACAGAGAGGATATCCACTTACTCTGGTTAGATCATTAGCATTAGAAATACTCACTAAAAGAGATTCTTTGTATCCACCTCTTTTAGGGAAAGGGCTACCCCTAGCTCCTTCAACTACGGATCAGCAAAATATATTAAAAAATAACTTTGTCTGCACATTTAATAGGGATTCAAGCTTGGTAGAAAATACTATTCATATGTTTTGGCCCATTTTAGCTTCGCACCAGGACACTTGCCAATTTTTACCGGACAAGGTAAGGTTTACCAGGAAAAGAGACACCAACCTAAAGGGTTTGTTTGAGTGCAAAAAGGATAGTTTGAGCTCCAGAATGGCAGGGTTAGTCCACATAAAGTTTGGAACATTTAAATGTGGGCTTGTAATCAATGTCCCTACATTATGGGAGTGGAAAGTTATTATTTATCCCCCAGGAGGTTAAACTTGAATTCCTACGGTCGGTATACATGCTCAACCAAGGGAGTGGTGTATTTAGGCGTTTGTGTGACATGTGGTAGTTTTTACATAGGAAAGACCGAGAGGATGCTCAAAAGGAGGATTTATGAGCACCTCTATGACATAGAAAAGAAAAGGGACACCAACGCCTTTTATAAACATTACTTGAGTTGCGTCAATATGCAACTTAAGTTTTTTGTACTTGAACAAGTTCCCCACAACCCTAGAGGAGGAGATTGGGAAACCCAACTTGAGAATAGAGAACTTATTTGGCAATTAAAGTTAAATGCTACAAAGCCCCCATGTTTAAATGATACCATAAGTCTCACCAGTGTTTTAAAAATAAACAGGGACAAACTATAATATTTTTATTGAAGAACAGATTTATGAGTTATACTTTTACATAATACCCTTATGGTTTCACAAATTTCTAACTGTATTTTATACCCATTTTCCATAGGGTTCACAGTCTAGGTTAGTTAGTTTTTTGTTAACTTATACAATTTTGTAGTGGTTTTCTTCCTGCCCCTGGAAAGCAAATTCATGAACTTGCTCACCACATATGAAACAGCTAAGGACTCAAGTGGAACTTTGTTAATTAAAGATACTGTAGTACTTAAAACAAAATATCTGCTCTGTAGAAGCCACCAGTTTCACTAAGGTATTTGTTAACAATCAAACCAATCAGTGTGAACTGAGAAGGTTTAGATGTATAATACTTAGCATTATTCTGTTGAGAATTAGCTTCCTGGTTGTTTTTGTTAGCTAGGGTGTCTCACTGAGCAGGTGCTTAGCTAGGCTGTCTCACTGATCAGGGGCAACCCACTCCATTTGCCCTCACTGTGCTCAGGCTCACTCTGCTACCCTACCCTACCCCCATTTCCGACCCACTCCCACTACTCCTAAACTTATTACTAACAAGCTCCTCCTACCAATTTACTTCAACCAATAGAATACTACATGCCTTTTATTCCCCTAAATACCTCAGTTAATATATCTCAAATAACCATTCCCCAATCCTAACCCCTCTATTCCACTTATTAACACTACTAAGCATCAGCTCACACTTGTAACAACACATCTATCTGTACTATTCCTACTAAACCAATAACCTTTCTCCCCTTATTACCCATATAGTCACACACTCCTACACCTAATGCTACTGTCTAGTTCCATTTACTCATAATACTAACAAATCAATTACAGCCATTGCTCAGTTTTCAAACTGTTCACTATTACATTATGCTCCGGCTATACATCACCTCTCTCACCATACAAGCATTAATTCCTCATCTTAAATCTTACCATGTCAACCTTATTGAAACTCTTCCCTACCATGCTACAGCTCCCTGCTGTCCTTATATTCACAAACCAAATATGTTTTATTCTCCCCATCTCTCTTCAATCCATCTCCCACCCTGTAATCACCCATCATTCTAAAATGTCACCATCATCCCCCAAAATTCTCCCAGAGCCATGACAAGTATTTGACAGAAATCATTAAAACCATAATCTCTATTGAATCCAGATTAACCCTCAATGGAGACATTCACCCCAATCCTGGATCTGTAGTAACGCCATCCCATCCATCCAGACAAAATCCCACTCACTCATATACCATATTAAACTTACCTAGGAAATCTGCAGATCTACTGCTACTAAATATAAGTATTAGAAGTATTGCAAATAAAGTCCATGATCTACATGCCAGTCTTTCACTATGCTCATCAGACATAGTTTCTCTAACTGAAACATGGCTAAAACCAGTCATTAGTAGTAATGAAATACTGCCTCCAGGGTACAACATACTGTGAAGGGACAGACTAGTAAAAAGGAGAGGTGGTATAACAATTTTATATAGAAATCATCTTACATTGAAGACTGTAGACTTGATCACCCTTACTTTTGACAGTACTGAAGTAATACTCACCAAATTAAAAATTAACTCCAAAAATTGGTTAATATAATTGGATGTTACATACCTCCCAGAAACAACATACCCACATTAGAAAACTTACTGCACTAGTCCTCACTTCGCTCCCACAGAAAACAATCATTATGGGTGATTTTAAAATTCATTGGCTGACCTGTAATTCTACAACTCCCACTAGTTATATCAATCTCCATCAGTTTACAGAACTCATACAGTCTCCCACAAGAATAGACAAAACATCCAAAAGGCAGTCAATACTTGACTTGAATTTTAATAAGCAGACCAGAATATACCTCACACTCTGGCTGTCTTCCAGACAGCCTAAGTGACCATCTACCAACCTTTATACTAAGGCATCAATCTCATCATACTAAACAGACCACCCATCTCCTAATTAGGGACAAAAAAAAACATTAACCCCAACAACTTCTTATCCTTCTTAAAAAGTTGCAACTGGAGCCCACTCAAACAACTCAGTCTTGATGAAGCTGTCAAATACTTCAACTCAACCTTTCTAGATATCCTAAACTCATATGCTCCTCCCAGAACAGCCAGAACCAAAGCTATTACTGCTCCCTGGCTTACCAAAGAAATCCAGTCATGTCTTAAAAATAGAGACAAAGCCTGGGAACAGTGGCATAAAAATAGACCCCAGACCTCAAAACAACACTACCTAGAGCTCATAAACAAAGCCAAGAAAGCAGTTAAACTAGATAAAATTAACTACTGCCACAATATTCAAATAAAGCACCAAAACAATCTCCAAAAGTTCTGGGCAGCCATTAATAACATACTCCTTGCATGTAAATGTAGTACACCCTCCCCAACTACTTCTAACATCACAGACATCATACCAACTCAATTCAATAAATACTTTACTGAGTCCATTCTAGCTTTATCTAACCCCCGGCACCTCCCCACCAAACCATCTAGTTCTCAAGATAACACCACCTTTTGTTTTCAACCCATCTCAATAAAAACAATAAAAATGCTTAATAAACTAAAACCTACAATATTGGCTGCAGACAAACTACCTGGCCACTTTCTGAAAATCACTGCGGAGGCAATTGCCTACCCAATAGCTATACTTATCAACAGGTGCATATCTGAAAATCACATCCCTGCAGTTTGGAAAACTGCCCATATTATTCCACTGCACAAGGTTGGTATCTTCTCCAAGCTGACCAACTACTGACCCATTGCCATTCTTTCCCCTCTCTCTAAAATACCAGAGAGATGTATTCATGCTCAAATAATGGACTACCTACACACTCACAATCTCCTCTCCAGCATTCAACATGGCTTCAGCCCCTTGCACAGCACTACCACAACACTAATATATTTCACTAACAAAGTAAATCACCACAGAAACAAAGCTACAAATCCTTCACTCAATATCTTGTCCAGCAACAATACCAGTATCTCTCCTGTAACTCATACCAAACTACTAGGTGTACAGATTGACAATAATATGAAATTTTAAATTTACATCTCCCAGACCATAAAGAAAGTACACAAAAAACTGGGTGCTCTATATAGAAATAAACAGTTTCTTACTAAAAACACCACGTCCACCATTACACACACACACACACACACACACACACACACACACACACACACACACACACACACACACACACACACACACACACACAAACACACACACACACACACACACACACACACACACACACACACACACACACACATCTCCTTTCAACACTCTTATATGCCTCTCCTATTCTCATTAACCTTACAAAGACTGAATTAGCCAAACTTGACTCCTGCTATAACAAGATAGCTAGGTTCACTACAGACTCACCCTATAGGTCACACCACTGTGTAGCTCTAAAACAACTTAAATGGCTGGAACTCCCTCACCTCCTTCTATACAATCAACTAACCTTAGCCCATAAAATCCTGCATCACTCCAAGAAGATTCTTGCACTTCAAAATCTATTGCACCCTTATTCCAGCAATAGAACTCTTTGCTCGAGCAATAAATTCCTCCTTGAAGTAACCAAAACTAAAAACACAGCTGTTGATTCCCTTTCCTCCAACTACATATTAAAAATATAGAATACTCTGCCCACCCACATCTCATACAATTCTTCTTTAGCACAGTTCAAAAAACTCTAAAAACCTACCTAATACTTGGCTATGTCCCTGTACAAATCCTGATTAGTTTATCTCCATGGGCCTCATCCTTATTCTCACCTCTAATAACTTATCTGCTAACTTACATGTATCTTTTTAATCTACTCTGGGGATATAGCTATACCTCACCTGTACATGCTACAAGAATATATGACACTTGAATAATTTCTAAATGTATTTAAAATCACATGTATTCTGATGAGTTACCTGTTTGTGTATATATATATATATATATATATATATATATATATATATATATATGTATATATATATATATATATATATATATATATTTATATATATATATATATATATATACACACACACACACACACACACACACACACACACACACACACACACACACACACACAATTTACCTTAAACAATGTGTAAATGTGTATTTTGTTTAAGTATCTAAAACTGAATGTATATGGCATCTTTAGTATCTACTTTTCAAGTCTATAATTTTCAGTTATATGTATTTTACTCTTAAGTAGCTCTGTCAGTGGAGCTTTTCTCCCCAGACCTCTGCTGAAAAAGGACATGTGGCAAGTCGGACTTTCCCAGTAAACAAATGTAAAATAAATAAATAAGTAAATACCCAGCAAAGGGCCAAAGTTTGTTCCCTGTGTAGAACTTTTATCTATTAGGAACACAGTAGGGATACATTTTTTATAAGAAATATTTTATTGATTTAACATATTTACAATATATACACAGAAAGGAAGAAATTCAGTATCACATTCTGTTATGCAATGTTAAGAATACATTGAATCACCATGGTAGTCTTATACAATTAATGCATTAAATGTCTTGGTATTTCAGTAGCAACATTTCAAGGCTATCCCAACAATTAAAAGTCTTAGTATGGTTTATAGATCTTATTCTACTCACTTCTTTTTCAGTTTTACGTAGCTGTTAAATTAAAAACTTCTTTGAACATAGGAACAGATTTTGATTTCCATTTTTTTGCAATAACTTTTCTAGCTACTACCAGAAGACTCCAAAACATTTTTTGTTGTGTGTTTTTTACAGATAAAGGAAGTAAAACATTCATTAGTATTATTGATCTAGTTAAAGAACAACTATCAGACCACAATCCCCTTAAAAAACATACTTATCTCTTCCCAATATATATTTAAATTTTCACAGTCCATAAACATGTGTCCAGTCAGTTTTTACAAACTGAGGAAGTCACTTTACTAAACTTAGATAAGTTATATGGCATAACAAACCTTCTATGTATATATTTCCACATCAGAACTTTCCAGTATAAACTTGAAGAAGTTTGACTAACTGATTTAAGTAAACAAGTTTTATTCTTACCCTTTACTGAGTCACTCAGTACACTACTATCTCAAAGGTTCCTGAATTTTGCATCAAAATAATTATTTATAATTACAAAAAACTCCTGAACCCAAGGTGAAATATTGTTTTATTTTATTTTGAGGACTGCACTTTAGTTTCAGTACTGTATCGACCAGGCTCAGTTTGTGTTATTTATAATTAACTTACATAAATTGGACAAGCTTCCCTTGTAGGTGAGTGTTCCTTTGATGACAGCATTCATATATTCATAGGATAGGGAATAGTGTTCTGGTCTCTTCACTCATATTATCTAACAATTCATTTAATTTCTTACTGATGGATGATATTAACTGGACAACAGATTCATCCAACTTATAATCTTTCATTAAATATTCTGAAAAACTAGCTTTTCTTTTTTTCAAAGCAGACCGCAATACTAATCCATTCCTTTTTAGTAAATGCATTTTAACATTGTTCTGAGTTTCCTTAACTCTTCAGGTGGACGCAATGGGAAAGCACAAAAAATTCCACTTTGATATAAATGGGGCTTTAAAACATATTTCTTAACTATTTAAAGAATTGATTTCATATATGCACAGTATAAAGATTAAAATGCATTTCCTTCTGAGGTGAATTTTATTAACCAGATGAAAGGATTGTTACATATTTCTAATTTATCATATTTGATAAACTTATAAGAATTTAGTATAATCTGCTCCCAAATGGTTTTCCATTGACTAATATAAGCTGAGTCTATCCAGAGTGTAATAGAGGTACAATTTACAGCAATATATTAAGATTATACATCTGGGAAGTTAATACCACCATACTCTCATAGTCCTATATGATTTTTATAAACAATTCTCAGCTTTTTAGGATACTAAAAGAATGAAGTTAACATTTTTTTCCATTTTCTTTAAATAGATTTTGTCAGGTATTAAAGTATATATATATATATATATATATATATATATATATATATATATATATATATATATATAAACTCTATTGATATTTTGTCAATATCTGTTTAATGACTTCATTATTATCTAATCTCTTTACTTGTTGTTCAAACTTACTTTATGTATTTCATCTTGTATTTCTGACAACTCGTTTTCCAACTCTTTCATTTTATTACTAGTCCTTCTTTTCATTCTATCTTTAATATGCATTTTTAAGGATTCCCATAATGTGACTTCACTAACCTGGCCATCATCATTCAAAGATAAAAAAAATCCCAATTTATTTCTTAGGATAACTTTTTAAATAAATTAATGCTCTTTTCCAATAACAAGTCTCCTGACCTTACATTCTCCTTTCTCATACAGCAAACAACACCAAAATTAAACCTGTCTCTCACACTAAACTGCTTGGAATCACCACTGACAACAGCTTGAGGTTCAATAAACACATAGCACTAGTCATAAAAAAGACTCATATAAAGCTTCTCTCTCTCTACAAGGTCAGATCATATCTCACTAGCTCCACCAGACAAAATATTACCAGGACCCACCTTCTATGTACCCTATTGTACACCTTACCCATCTTCACCAACCTTAAGAAAACTGACCTAGCTAAACTTGATACCTGCTATAATAAAGTAACCATATTTGCCACAAACTCACCAGGTAGATTGCATCACTATGCAGTTCTTCACCGACTAAACTGGGTAGATCTTCCCAACTTCTTATCCCTCAATCACCTCACAACTTCTGATTTCCATAATATACCAACCAGACAAGTGCCCAGCACTTCAAAACCTACTAGAACTCTATTCCAATAAAAGAATCATGAAGTCTTTGATAAATCCCAATAAAAGTCACAAAATCTAACAACACTTTTGGTGAGTCTCGTTATGCTAATCAAAGATCAAGGGACTGTAATGCCATCCCCCAATATATCCAAAATACCACCAACCCTTCCAAATTTAAACAACCTCTCGGGGCACACTTAACTGACAACTGGCTGTGCTCATGCACAGCCCCATGCTGATGCAACATATTTTCTATTTCCCTCTTTCCCTAACTCTCACACCTTTGTCCCATTTATTTTTTCTCCCTCTTCATCTCTTCTACATATCTTAACCATATTTTTTACGGTTTCCCTCTTTCTATAATCTCTCACAATCCTATATAAATACTTTTCTCCCTTTTCATTCTATCTCCCACTTCATCTCTCTAACCTCTCCAAATCTATAATTTCAGCTTATCTGGCACTGTATCTTCTCCTCATTATCCACTGTAAAAAAGTTTTTCCCCAAATAGTAGCTGATGCATTTTTGTCTATACTGTATTCAGTTATTCTATACACATTACTGATTTACCTTATATACTGATAGAGATTGCTGTTTCTACTCTGTAACTAATGTGTAACCTATATGTAAAGACTGTGTGCTTGTTAAATTGCAATATGGAGCTTTTCTCCCTAGTCCTCCTCTGAAAAATGGGCTACCAGCCCAGTCAGATCTCCCTGGTAAACAAATATAAATAATTAAATAAATACATAAAAATTCATTTAATTTCATCATATATACTGAGATATATGTAAATAATCTGACATTTCTTTGTATCCATTAATATATTAATACTTAGTACATTATGATCAGATAAAGGACAAGGAATAGTTTTAAAATAATTTACTTTATTAATTAAATCTTTAGAGGTATAAATCCTATCAATTCTTTATTATGTCCCATGTGCATAAGAATAATGGGTGAAGTACAATGACTTATCTTCTACTTTTGCTATTAAATCAATTAAATTATTATTACTAATCCATCTTAGTGTTTTAGCTGACACTAGAATTTTAGCTGTCTTCTGTTCACTTGTATCTTCTATACTAGATATATAGTTAAAATCCCCTGCTAAAATTAAACTACCCCTCCAATTACTTTATAATAAGTTGAAGTGATCTTTAGCCATTTTTGCACCTATTCCAGAGATCCAGTAAAGAATATCTAATGTGTAGAGTTTTTCATTATATTTAAATAATATAAATGTATATATTCCTTTGTGATCATTAATGGATTCCATGATTCTAGTCATTGCAGTAGATTTTCTCCAAAGTAAAACAGTTCCTCTACTCTTTTTGTTAAAAGAAGCAGATGATAACATTTCGTAAACTTAGTTATTTAAATATCGTATATTTTTACCTGTTAGGTGAAATCTTGCAAGAATATAATGTCTCCTCTATTTAATTTTAGATGTGTCATTAATTATTTATTTTTGTTGCCATTATTTAATCCATTTACATTAATAGATAACAGAGTAAAACTAACCATACTGCATATATGAAAAACAATTCTTTTAAGAAATAATATGACACATTTATCCACTATATTAATGTAGTTGTGTATAAGACTGTGATGTATTCCTCCAACACTGTCTTATATGCAGCTACATTAATATGGTGGAGGACTGCATCACAGTCTTATATACAACTGCATTAATATGGTGGAGGAATGCATCACGGTCTTATATACAACTACATTAATATGGTGGAGGAATGCATCACAGTCTTATATACAACTACATTAATATGGTGGATATAAGACTGTGATGCATTCCTCCAACACTGTCTTAACATTCCACATTTTTTTAATTTTCCTTTTTGCAAACGAAACTATGAAAACTCTTAAATAACACAAATAACTATACAACTGTAATTATATATATTACTAATAAAACACAACCTTCCATGGATACTGAAGTTCCTAGATTTCCTATCAAATAGACAGACTACTATACTAGCTTTCTGCCTACTGTACCTAAAATTCATCAAAAACTACCCAAAAGCTACAGTGACTTACAAATAATTAATAATATTATATATAAATTAAAAATAATAAGAGACTTTTAGTACAGTTAAATATTTTGCCATTTAAGTATAGTTAAATATTTTGCCATTTAAAACTATTCCCCATTACTACATAAAAGTTTAATAATCCTCATATATTAATCACAAATATTAAATAATCTGACAAATAGTTTGCTATGTACATATTTATGTAATAGTAATATAACTGTCAATTACATATTCCTAAATTATTCAGTCATTCAATATTATTATAAATAAATCTCTAAATAAATAAGTAGAACAGAGTGGAAACTGAACAGATACATATATATATATATATATATATATATATATATATATATATATATATATATATATATATATAACCTTACAGGTAACAGGTAATCTTATCTGACTCAACTGTTATACAGTAGAAAAATAAATGCATATATACATTTATCATGCTAAAAGATATACGCATTTTTTATCAATCCAACAAAAGCTCTGAATTAATTTTAAAAGTGCAAGTGCCTATATCTTAAAGTTGTTGAACACTCTTAATATGATAAATAAAATATTTAAAAATCCTTTAGCTTATTAAATGCATTCATAAAAGACATGCATTACTAAGGTCAAAGAGAATGTCTTGCTATTTCTAAGGAGTCAAAAAAAATCTGCAGTCTGTATTGTTTTAAAAAGTTACAATGGCTTAATTCAAATCATATTCTTCCTTTCTGGGTTCAAACATCTTGAAAAATCTACTTTACTTTCTTTCAAAATGTACGTACTAATTGAGCAATATAACACTCAATTTTAGCTCTGACTTATGAATTGAGTTATTTCAGGTAGTCTTAGTGAATTTTATAACATACAATATGCAAAAAGCTTCAAAGTTAACAAGACCAAGTTTCAAAATTCAGCTTTCAGGATCTTTTTGAATATTTTTACATGCTGTTCTATGTAAATTATATAGGATCTTGTATATTCACATTTCTGCCATATGCAGGTATTTCTTTATTTGCTATTTATATACAGTTTTCTGTCTTATTTGTCTAGTGATATTTTACCTTATTTTATATAACTTGTATTTCTAAAATCTCCCACCAAAGAGATATTTAGCCATAACCTGTCTATTAGAGACTACAGTATGCGTATTTATTTCTTAACTTACTGATACTGCTCTTTTATTAAACTTACATAGTATATGTTTCATTCCATGTGCATTTGCATATTATTCATAAGATATTTACTCTTCTTATTAATTCTAGTATTATAAGCAATCTTGGCCATATATGTAATAATTCCTGCTTGTTTAATTTTAATGCATGTTTTTTAGCCATTGTGATCCTGACATTAATATTTGATTACAGCATGAGAAAATGACAACTCACAATACACAGCAGCTGCTAATTTCCTCCGTACATTTCTCATTCTTCTTAGTTTTTTAAATTGTTCTAATCAGCAACACATCTAACTTTACTCATTCCAATTAATATGTGCAGTTAGTTACTATCACTACAGCATAAGCTATTAACATTCAGCAAAAAATAAGTAAATTATCTGTCAGGAACAGTTCAATATAAAACATTAGTATAGCTTTTCTTTTACCAATTCTTAATATCTAAATGAATATTTAAAAAAACATGTTACTTTGAGTAGATTTCTCATATGTACTTAAAAAAGAAGTTCAAATCTTTTCACCTCAATGTCACACCCATGATTAAGGCACTTCCTGTTTTCACAGATATTAGTGATGAACTCTGAACTCTTCTAGGACCTGTATTTTCATCAAAACAGCAAGAGAAGCAGGTAGGAAGTAACACAAGCAAGAATCAAGCATTTTTGCACAACTGGAGCATTCTTTTGTTGTCTAGCTTTTTTAAATGTTAATTGCTTTATAAATGGCCTGGGAAAGGAATGTGTTAAACACAAAACAAACTCTCCTAAATGTCCAAATGGGTCCTAGATGTATAAATGAAATCAAAATGAAAAGCAACCACAAAGGACTCAAACGTTACTCATAAAACTTAAAAATAAATATAGAAAAAGTATGTAAAATGGCAAAGCTTTTGAGTTAAAACAACTCTTTATCAATGCTTAAATGTGTCATGTTTTTATTATTCTAATTGAATATTGATTTATTAGAGTTGCTGTCAGTATAAATAGGTCTTCTGCAGAACTTGTATTTTGTTTGAGCATTGATAAAGAATTGTTTTAACTCAAATGTTTTGCTCTTTCATATACTTTTTCTGTATTTTATTAAAGTTTTAGGAGTAAAGGTTGAGTCCCTTGTTGTTGCTTTTTGTTTTGACTTCATTTACACAGTGGGACCCATTTGGATATTTAGGAGGGTTTGTTTTGTGTTTTTGATATTTTTCAATCCTATTGTCATGTATACTTGTGTACCAGCATTACAGATACGCAGTCTAATTGTTCTACTGAACTATCTCGGAGAACTGTTTTGGTAAGAATTACTTTACAGAACCTACTTGTAGTGACAGATAATCCATTACTTAGTCATAATTCTAATCTCACTGAACTGCATAAAGATGCTGCCCTGCCTAACCAGGAATGGATACAACTAGTAAAATGTATTCATAATTTGGAGTCCAAAGTTTTTCAGTTTAAGAGACTCCGATGGCAACGTTTAGCATTTAATGCTTACTTAGAGATGAGGATTGTTCCCTGTGGACTTCGCATTACCAAGATACCAGCATATGGTAATGCTCATCCAGATCTACGTAAATTATGGCTGGAGTTAAAAATCAAATTAAGCTCTGACTATATGTGCTTATTGAATGATTATTTTTTGAATATAGAGGCTGAGTTGTCTGCATATATAGCAAAAAATGAAGACATAATTGTACACTCTCCTGTTTTTCAGACTATTTCTGTTGATTATAATAACATGGTTGCAAGAATGAAAGTGTTCAAAGAGAAGCTTATTTCCATGAAAAAATGTAAACTTAGTAGAGGTATCTATGACTTTTAAAAAATCATCATGTTTAATATTGGCAGAAGGAAATAAAATGTCTGACATCATCGCTGCCTGATCCTTCTACCATTAATGTTGTCCCTGCTGTTACATCTTTAAGTTGCACTAAATGCAGCTAATCAGTCTGGGTTCTAGACTAATTTACTGTCCCACTTAATATAAATAAAACTAAAGCTGATGGTAGGGTGACTGAAAAGTGTAATATAACATCAGTTGCTGATATTGATAATATTGAGCATTCGGTATTGTCTAATGAAGAAGCCAGGTGGGCTTCTAATAGGTTCATAGGTTCATAGGTTGGTACTAGGCTATTGGCCATAGGGCCTATGCAAGCCTAGCCATAACAATTCCCTGGCTATTTCTTCCCACACTATTTACTTTCCCGGACCCCTGTTTTACTTCCCTGGACCCCTGTCCTGGAGCGAATAGCAATTTTTTAGCCTCACCAAAAATACATTTGCAACTATCAATTCAAGTTCAGCAACAGACACAAGGTCACAGCACTACCAGGAAGAAGAAAAACAAGAAAGAGGAAGAGTTATGGACACAGGTGAGGACACAAACTCCTACCAAGGTAGGGCTGGCAACCAGAAGCAAAGTCTCGACAAAATAGTAGTTGGTATGACTGCACATAATTTATCTAAATATTCTTTATCTCTTGATGAAATTAAACTGTTGGACAGAGGATTGACATTTATTCCCTCTGTCGAAGGTACTATCAATGACTTTTATAAGGAATGTCGAGTTACAAATGTTATGTAAAAATTAGTTAAATATCAATGACCAGTTTAAATGAAAGAGCTTACTTGTGCCTAATTATGCACCTGTTGTGAAAGCTTTGTATGAGATATGTGAAGATGAGTTATATAAAGTTTTTTTTAATAATCAGTATGATAAATATTATAACCTTACTGCAGGTGAAAGAAAAGCTCTATATAACTTGTGTACTAATAACAATATAATTATTAAACAAGCCAATAAAGGCAGGAAAACTGTGGTTATAAATAAAGAACAATATTATATGTGGATGTGTGACTTGTCAGTTGATAATGCTTTTAGAAAGATAAATAAGATTGAAGTTAATAGATTTATTTTTGATGTAAAGAACCAGTTATATGATTTACTTCTAGAATGTTCTGTTATACCTGAAATGTATAATTATCTTTACAGTGCTGAGCCTGTGATACCAGTTATTTATTAGCTGCCTAAAATCCATAAAAATGCTCAAGTTCCACCAATGAGACCTAGTTTCTCTGATAACAGGTGAATCACTACAGATCTAGCTAAGTACCTGGAAAAAAGCTTATCTCCTTTTCTATGTAACAGTCGAGGCTATATTGAAGATGCTAATGACTTTCTTGAGTCACTTTATAGATAGCATGTTACTAGTCAACATAATAATTTTATTTCTGAGACTTTTGATATCAAGTGCTTATATATGTTTACTCCAAATGACTATGATATTCAGACAATAAGAGATTTTTTGAATGTTCATAGTACATTAACAGGATCTAAGATCAAATTATTATGCCAAATGCTAGACATCATTCTGACTAACAATGTATTTATATTCAATAAGAGATTTTTTCATCAGAAATTGGGGGTTGCTATGGGCACCCCAGTTGCTAATACTTATGCAAATCTTGTTCTTGCCAATTAGGAAGGGAGATATATCTATAGTGATAATTCTATGTCCACAATTAAAAATCAATATTAAAATATTATGTATGCTTTGTTGATGATATTCTGATGGTTTGGACAGGGAATGTTGCTGAATTAGAATCATTTGTTGTGGAATTACAAGAACATTATTTATTTTCTTATTTTTGATCTAACATATTCTAGTAGAGAAATTAGTTTCTTGAATGCAACTCTGTTACTCAATGAGGGTAAGATTGATACCACCATACATAGGAAGCATGTTCATATTACCAGGTTCTTACATTATGATAGCATGCACCCTATATAATAAGAATGTCACAAAAAGTCAATTTGTCAGGACAAGTAGACTCAACACTAATAGTGAACAATTTATAACTGAGCTCTCTAATATGTCTAGTGAATTTCAAGCTAGGGGTCATGATCAAATGTTGATTGATAGAACTAGATAAAGTGTTCTTATTGAATGAGATATGTTTCCTAAACTTATATTTTCTGATAGAAGTAATGTACCTCAGTGTAATCAATGTGCCAATAGTTCTGTTAGGAAAATTCTGAAATATAATAGGCACACCACTATGATTAAGAATGTGATTTGCAAGAATTGGCCAGTTTTGCTATCTAACCCTGATATTAAAGAAATAACAAAGGCTAAACCTTCTTTTACCTTTCGTAATGAAAGCAATTTTAAATCACAGCTATGCTATAAATATTTAAGGACAGATGATGTACGAAGTGCAATGTTAACACTAAGAGAACTGTTCCATGAAATAATTGTTCAATTTGTAGTTATATTAATATTGAGTTTACTTCTGTACACCCTATAACTAGACATGTTTTTTTATTTCACAATATTTGCTACATGCTCTACTGATAATATAGTTTAATTAGCAAACTGTATAAAATGTGAACATTTTTATATTAGTAAAACCAATCATAAATTAAAAGAAAGGATACAGTCACATGTATCAGAAATAAGAAGAGAAGTGGATAGCAATGTATTATTTAAACACATTATGATGAATGGTAAAGATCATGGTTTTAAGTTTAGAGTGATACAGAAAGTTTACAATAATTTGAGAGGTGGTGATATGAATACTAAAACTGAAATTGCAGAATACAAGTGAATTATTTTAGGCCAGATAGGCCACCTGGATTAAATATTAAAACCAGTATTAAACTTGCGTTGAAACTTAACAGAGAATTTTTATAAAAATGTAGTATATGTGTATGTATCTCTCTCTCTCTCTATATATATATATATATATATATATATATATTATATATATATATATATATATATATATATAGAGAGAGAGAGAGAGAGAGATTTCTTATATTATTACCCAGCACTATGTCATTGTTATGTTCTGCATTCTTTAAAGTTCCTTGCACTGTCATGTTTTTATTTTAGTAATTGAATAATTGATTTATTAGAGTTGCTGGCTATTAGTATAAATTTGTCTTCTGCAGAACTTGTATTTTGTTTGATTATTGATAAAGAGTTGATTTTAACTCAGAAGCTTTGCCATTTTTTATACTTTTCTGCATTTTATTAAAGTTTTATGAGTAACAGTTGAGTCCTTTGTTGTTGCTTTTCATTTTGACTTCATTTATAAAGGAATGTGTTACACAAGAACAAAGAAAACGAAATCACTAGCACTTTAACACTTCTCATGAGCATATTACTTAGATTTGTCATTCAGTTAAACCAACAATGCATATACTAAACAAAATTAAAAGAAATAAAATAAAATTCTTAACTTATATAGTCTCAAAGTTACCAATTCTATTGCTTATAATTTAATGACATTCTCTTAGAGGAAGTATTTCTTTAACATTTATAAATTTAGTTTAAATGAACTGTATTAAGTCTTTCACTGCAAATATAGTAAAACTATTTATATTACTTTTCATGAAAAATGCTTTACCATAAAATATAAATGTACACTTACATATGTTTTGAAGCATAAAGTCCAAAACAAACTTTTTACTTAAAGAGTAAATCTGTTGTTTTAGAAAATAAAAGTCCTGTAATTGGAGAATAAAAGTCACTTATTTTTAAGCTTTTTAATTTTTGAATCAGTTTCCTGGAAATCATCTCACTCTGCCTCTTGAGCGATATAGTGTTCCAATCCATTTCTTCAGAATAATTAAGGATGTTATTTTTGTTAACAAAAGTCGATGCTTCCGCCAGTATGTGAATTATTTTAGTTCATTTAGAAAGAAATAATTTAATCTTTGCAGAAAACACCAAATGGGCTTTAGTATTTTTCTTTTTAAGTTCTTTAATCAGTGGCAAGCAGAAGTTTATTTTCTTTATTACTTTACTGGAATAATCATTGACAAATCTGACTACATGTTCACCTATTTAATAGGTGGGCTGGACTATGCTGTTTTTAATATTTGATCATTTTCTAAACTGGACATCAATTTAACTATAATTGAACATAGTGGTGAGTTTTTCTTCTTTGAAAGTGCTCTCAGGGATATATGTGCCCTACCAATCCTAAAAGATAAAGTTTCAGTTAGATTTAATGTTTTATGTAGCCAGGTTCTAAAGAAGTTTATTATATTGTCTCCCTCATACTTTTCAGGTATAGAGTATATTCTGATGTTATTTCATCTCTGTCTGTATTCTAAATCATCAACTTTCACTATAAGCCAGTTATTTCATTTTAAAATGAGTTCAGGCTGAGACTCACCCTCAGTTATTTTCCCTTCATGATCATTTTAAGCATCTTCCATACTGCTGATTTGTGCACTTTGTTGTTTCTTAAGAAATTCTAAATGTTCCATCTTCTTTCTGGACTCTTCTTTGAAACTTTCTGTTTTGGTATCCAGCTTGTCCATTTTAGGTAGTACATCCTACATACTAGAAATTAGTGACTGGATTTTTTTTAACAGAAGAATCCTGAGTACCATTTTTTGAGTGGCTCATGTTGAAGACTCTTGTCTCTTACCACAGCAGTTGAAATTTTGACATGAAAATGACAGCTTTTGAAGAATGTAAAGCTATAAATATTTTCCCTGCCTATAAAATTTGCTATCAAGTATTTCCAGATTTTAATTGTTTGGTTATATTTTTTGTCAGGGAATAGTTTTTGGTCACAGAGCTTTCACCAGTTGCTGCTCTCACTTAGCCATCATGGCCACGTCCCTCATAGGGATAGATTTGGACACTTAACTTTGCATTTATGGCTTTTACGTTAACTGCTCTTTATTCCAAGTGAGACAAATGTATAACTTAGGCACTTGTGGCTGATGTATCAAAAGCCTTGGAGAGGTCCAGTGATAGACAGTTATAAAGTCCCCTTTGTTAAGGCCATCTCAGATATAACCCAAGGCCAGTAACAGAGGAATGTTTGGAGAGTAACCTTTTCTGAAACTATGCCAAGTTACTGAGGATAGAATTAGAGTTAGCATACTAGTATATGTGATGGTGATCCACCCATTCAGAGATCCTGGCCAAGATGTTCGGTATGTCACTGGTTCTGCATGTTTCCTTAGAGGAGCTGTCATGTGTAGAATGATCAAGAAAGCTTCTTTCCACAGGAGGAAACCATAGCCTTCCTAATGATATACTGAAGTATGATGGCTGTGAAATAGGATAACATCTTAATTATATGGACATTGTCTTATATTTTCTAAAGACTTAAATCATTTTGATGTCATGAAATGTAGGAATTATACATTTAGACATATATCTAGACAAAAGCACTATGTATGTTCCAGCTGTATCACAAACAACAAAGTCACTCACTCTCACACAGCATGGAGCTGGAGTGTCAGGCTCATATCCAGCCGTCACCGGTGCTGGAAGCCAAGGGAGATACACTGCAATGAGTAAGAGGGCCAATGCAGTGGCACTGAAGCCTAGGGTGAGGGCCTGGGTGCAGCCACCAAGGTTGCAGATCTTGGTGGTAGTAGCAAATATTCAAACAAGAGCTTTGAAGGCTGAAGTGGAGAAGGGTTCCATGTGAATCCCAGTTGAGCATGGGTCAGTCAGTCCTGAGAGATAAACCAAATAATGAACCTGGATGCCACTGTTCAGCGAAACAATAAAGCCACGGAGAGAAATGTAGGCAGACTTCCGTTTAATAGTAAAAGCCACAAAATAACAAAACACATAAATGTATGCAACACTTTATTTTTGTTTCTAGCACTTCAACAGTTGTGGGCTGTCACAAACCAATCCACTTCATTACTTAGACTTCTGATACTTTTTATCCCCAGCTCTTACCTCCTAGCTACCTTCTGTTTTGCTGAGCAGTAGCATCCAGGTTCATTCTTTAGTTTATTTGTGCGATTTTTCTTTGTTTGCCTGCTTTTTGGATTTAGTCCTGAAAGATAGGTGAACATGTTCTGAAGGGACAGGCAATGGCCTCCATTGCCTTCAGCTGATCGAAAGGGAGTTGAGTTCAGATCCCCAAATCCAGAGCGGTGGAGATGGGTGCCTTATGGCTTCCAATGCAGTGATGCAAATGATCCCGGAGAAGAAATTGTAGGAATGCCAGTTCACCTGTCACATGTCTTTGGGGCATGGCAGGAAAGCAAAACACCTGGATAAAACCCACATTAGAGAGAGAAAGAGGGAAGGAGTGAGGACAAGCAGAGTCTACATATAAGGAACATCTTCTAAGAACTCAGGCTAAGAAGCATGCACAATGAGATTGGAATGCTACTTGCTACTCTAGTTTGGCAATGATTAGCTGCTTTCACATACATCCTGCCCAGGCCACCAACTATAACTACTTATCTGTTATAGTGCAGATGTCTGTGATGAAAAGGGTAAGAAATTAGGACCAACGTGTTACTGTTAGACTGCAACACTCCTACCACACACACAAACACACACACAAAATACCTGTATACAAACACACACACACACACACACACACACACACACACACACACACACACACACACACCATAGTAATAATCATCTTCCACTGATTTCAGTGAATACATTGCCTTGTGCAATACTCCTTTTGCCAGACCATTGCAATGACTGTTTAACTGTGTTCAGTCAACAGCAGGAGTAAGTCACTTAAACCGACAGTCTCCATGCCTGTCATGTTTAACTAATGTATTATGTACACCTCGAATGTCTGACTGTTATTTAAAAACTGGCCACACTAAAGGCTTCCATCTTGTTTCTCACACAAATGCACACTAGCCTACAAAGCCAGAATAATGAGTAATTAACCTGAGGAAACATCAGGGAATCCATCATTTCCATCAACAGACAACCCATACTTAGCAACTAAAGCAACATTTTTGACAGTTTATATCTTTGATGTCTTGATTGTGATACTAGTGGTCATGGTAATGTATTCAGCGATGTATTTCAGATTTGTTTCATATAAACAAAAGTCACAGTAAATTATTCCAGCATGGCTTTGCACAAGTGCACATAAGTCCTGCAGACCCTAAATAATGACTGTCTAACTTGAACAAATGATAGCAGCATCAGTTATTGTTATCCACAGACATCCTCCATTCCAAAATATTAATACCACTTTTTTGACTGTGTACACACCAGGTGTCTGACTGTGATAAAAATAATGACTTCAGTAATTTATTTTAAGTTCATTTCACACCAACATGCATAGCTACAGTGAAATATTCCAAATTACTTCATACAAGTTGTGATGTCTGGTTAATATCCGACTGGATCACCACCAATAATGCAACATTCAGTTAATATCCCATCAGACTGTCACCAATATTTGACACCCCCCACTTAAAACCTGGGTCAGTAATTAAGGAGCCTCAATCCTCACCAGTGACTCCAGTGTGGGTGTGTCTTGGAAAACACCAGAGCCAGAGCACACAAGAGTAAAATTCCACAATTTTCCTTAAGAGCACAGCAGGAACATGCTATGTTTTCTGGTACTGGACTATATACCTCTGCCAACCTCAAATATATTCACTTAATATACACTTCAGAGCAAGGTGTTCCAGTTTAAGATCTTTGACTCACTCACACTCAAAATAAATTTAAATCTCACACACGCTAACACTTATGGGAAGTCTGAAACAGATTTCCAGCTGTGTCCCCACCCCAATACAAATGGTGACACTGCCACCAGAGTCAGATAGGTCTACACACCCTTCAAAGGGTGATCAATTATTAAAAAAGTAAATATCAAAATAAATGACAGCTATGGCCAGAAACAACCAGACATTCAAGGTGACCTGGGGACTATCAAACAGTTATAAGCACTCTCTAATCTCTAAAGAACACACTGTCCAGCCACAATATAAAGTAATGAAAAACATGTAATAATAAGTAAAATGATTACAAGAATGTAAATCAATAACTTTCAATAAATACCAGAATTCAGTCACCAGAAATATAAAATTAAATTGCAGGATAGAAGTCCATCATCTTAGAAAAACTAAACTTTCATTATTTAACTAGAGAATACTGTCCCTAATCTAAAGCATAACATCAAGGCAAAGACAGGCTTACAGTTTTTGGTGAGTCTTTTTCCTTTGATATTTACTGCACAGCACTGTAACTTATTGCAGCTCTTAACTAACTGCAACTCTTAACTACATGCCCTTCAGCTGACTTCAGCAGTCTCTTTTATAGTCCAGGTTAACAGCCTGAACTGTCTTATTTTAAAAATAAGAATCAGCTGTTTGAAAAAGTTATTTTTCCTGTCAATCACCTGTTCAAATAATCACATAGCAACCAGGAACATTCTAATTATATCACCTACTGATTAGCTGATTCTCCACAGACAGTTTGTACTTTAGAATCTCCCTAACAAACATGTGCAATTAGAAATGTATTAAAACACTGACCGATTATTTAAACATTTTATATAAACAGGGAAAATACACATTTTAAAAACTTATTTACATTTTCACAATTAAACATGCTGGCATGCAATACAAGTCAATCTGAGAATATACACAAATCTTCTGCCTGACATGCTAACACAGATGACAGTGTTTTAATTTTCTTCTTATGAATCAAGCACAATTTTCAAGTGACCCTTGAAAAGAGATGCTTGAGAAAAATGGGTCTAACTGAGAATATTAACCCACTCCACTCCTGGACAATCCATCCACATTGGCATTATTAACCCCACTGCAATGTTGTATGGTCATATCATATGTTTGCAATCCTAGACTCTACCTTAGTAACTTGGCATTTTGCTTACTGACACTATTAAGTCATGTTAAAGGGTTATGATCTGTGAGTACAGTGACTTTTCTCCCATAAAGATAGGGCTGCAGCTTTTGCACTGCCCACACTGTGGCCAAACACTTTTTCTCCACAGCTGCATAACACTCTTTTCTATGTTGGAGTCTATGGCTCTGATATACCACTAGGTGCCATTCTCCTTCTGCAGAAACTTAGCTAAGTACAGCCCCCACCCCATAATTTAAAGCATTTATCTGTACAATAAATGATTTATTATAATCTGAGCTGGCTAGCACAGGGGGTCTTACTAAATCACTTTAAGTTTTTTGGAATGCTTGTTCACAGTCTGTGGTCCACACTACCTTGTCCAGTTTATTCTTTTTAGGTCAGTAAGGGGTCAGCTATGGTACTATAACTGGGCACAAATTTCCTATAGTACCCTGCTGTCCCTAGACATGCTGTCACTTGTTTCTTAGTAACAGGAACTAGCCACACTTGAATAGCTTCCATCTTGATAGGTTCTGGCTTGATTTTACCATTTCCCACTCTGTGTCATAAGTAAGTGACCTCTGCCATACCCACTTGACACTTACTGGGTTTAATGGTTAATCCTGCCCTACTTAATCTATCCAAGACCTCCTTCACATGTTGGAGATGTTCCTGCCAGTAATGACTGTAAATAGCAATATCATCCAAGTATGCTAGAGCATATTCCCATCCTCCTACTAAGATACAATTTACCAGCCTCTGAAAAGTGGCTGGGTCTTTTTTCATTCCAAAAGGCACCCTTGTAAATTCATACAATTCATAAGGGGTTACAAAAGCTGACCTTTCTCTAGAAGCAGAATGCAAGAATACCTGGCAATATCCCTTAGTCAAATCAATAGTCGTTGGATACCTAGCCCCACCCAGCTATTCTAGAGTTCGTCTGTTCTCGGCACAGGGCATGCATCTGACTCTGTGCAACTATTTAATTTCCAGTAGTCTACAAAGAATCTCACACTACCATCCTTCTTTGGTACTAGCAGTACTGGAGAAGCCCAAGGACTGTTAGACTGTTGAATTACCCCCAGTTCTAGCATTTCCCTTATTTCTTCTTTCAGAGTCTGCTTCATTCTCTCAGGTACTCTATAAGGGACCTGCTTAATAGGTTTTTGGTGTCCTGTGTCCACATGGTACTGCACCAAGTCAGTACACCCAGGTTTCTCTGTGAACATATCCCCAAATTTCTGCAATACCATTTTTATCTCCCAGACTTGATTAGGAGTAAACTGCTGCAATATGGCAATATCTTCCACAGAGGTGTCAGTCCTAGCCTCACCAAAAAGATCAGTTACCATATCCCTTTCAGACTGTTCCTGCCATCCACTATGAATGCTCAATACCAGGGCCTCCCTGTCATGATAAGGTTTCATCATATTCACTTGGTACACTTTGTGCCCTTGTCTCCTACCTACCAAGTTTAGTATGTAGTTCACGTCACTGATTTATCTCACCTCCTCAAAGGGTCCCTCCCAAGCTGCTTGTAACTTGTTATGTCTAACAGGAACAAGTACCATCACCTTCTGTCCCTCAGCATACTCTCGGGCTCGAGCATTCCTGTCATACCACACCTTCTTTTGTTGTTGGGCTACTGCTAGGTTCTTTTGAGCTAAACCCATGAGCTCCTTAAGTCTTGTCCAAAAGTTGAGAACATAAGCCACAACAGACTCCTTGTAAGATTCACTCTCACCTTCCCATCCATCTCTAATTAAATCTAAAGGCCGCCTCACCCTATGCCTGTATAACAACTCAAAGAGTGAAAAACTGGTAGATTTCTGCAGTACTTCCCTGTACACAAATAACAGATGGAGCAAATACTTGTCCCAATCCCTTTTAAACTGGTCTACAAATGCCAATAGCATAGTCTTCAATGTAGAGTTCAACCTCTCCACAAGGCCATTAGTCTGGGGATGGTATGGGGTGGTCTTTAGGTGTTTCACCCCACAACACTTCCAAAAACAAGTCAGCAGGTCTGACATGAAGTTGTCACCTCAGTCAGTCAGTGTTTCCCATGGAAATCCTACTCTGCTGAAGATTTCTAGCAAAGCATTTGCCACCTTCTCTGCCTCAGTAGATGACACCACTTCAGGATATCTGGTAGCATAGTCTACTACAACCAAGATGTATTTCTTTCCTGTAGAACTTGGAGTACTCATGGGTCCCACAATATCCAGGATCACTTTCAGAAACTGCTCTTTGATAACAGGTAAAGGCATTAACAGAGCCTTAGCCTTGTCCCCTGCTTTACCAACTTTTTGCACTGTTCACAAGTCCTACAATATCCTACCACATGCCTCCTAATCCCAGGCCAATAGAAATTTTGCTAAACTTGTCTTTTAGTATGTCTTATGCCCATATGACTGAGAAAGGAATGTCATGTGCTATGGCTAAAAGTGGCAGATGATAAGCTCTAGGCACTACCAACTGCTGTATTACTTCACCTTCTAGCCCACCTCTAGGAGTCCACTCTATACAACAAACCTTTGTCCCAGTATACAGAGCCCCTTCTTCACTGAGCCTCAGGTGCCTTTTTAACCATCTCCCTCAAGTTTTGTAATGTAGGATTCATAAGTTGAGTCTGTCTCATTTCTACTTTTGTGACATTCTCCAGTTCCCCTTCTACAGGAAGCCTAGTCACTTCAGACAGCTGCACCTCGCTGTCACTCTTGGTACCACCAGTCACCTCCATCCTTGCAGTCACTTTGTCCAAGGGAACATCAGTACCTACAAGCAGCTGTGGCTCACAGACTTACTGCTACCAGTTAGCGCTTTCTCTGAAACAGCCACCACGCCAGTCCCAGCTTCAAGTATAAAATATTTCTGGGTCTCTCCCAGACTACGTGACCTACATGCCTTTCTTCAAGCATGACTGCATGTCACTGCATGTACACAAGATACTGCATCATCAAAGTCATTCCCTATCAGGACATCTGCAGGAATATCCTCAAACACCCCTGCTTGCTTGCTTGCTTCCTCTTCCACCCTCCCAGTCAAGATGAACCTTAGCCAAAGGTATTTGGAACGGGGTCCCTCCCAGTGCTCTGACTGCAGTGGACTGCCCAAGCAAGTACTGTTCTTCTCTAACCACTGCAGGCCTCACAATGGTTGTATCAGAAGCTGTGTCCCTCCTTGCAGTTACCTGTTTACTATCTATTAAGATAGGATATAAATTTTGGTGATAATTTGGCAACTTGTTTTTTCTAAACAACTTACCATTGGCAGTTTGTTATCCACACTTACTGGCTCCCTCATCTTCTATTTCTCTCCTTGCCTTGATGGACATTTGACTGCTATGTGGCCCCTCTGGTTACACTTGAAACATCTAATCCCTAACCATGTACTTGGATTAGTAGTTTCCCCCGTTACTGGTGTACTCTGTTGGAGTGGTTTAGACTGCTTCCCCATGGGTTCCCTTATGTCCATGTGCAGCACTGGGTATCACTTTCTTATGCAGTGGTGTTCTGCTTACTAAGTAGAGATACCCTTTTCTCCCCAGCTCCTCTGTAGAGTTACACTCAAGATCTGCTAACCAGACTCTCATGTCATCAGTCAAACTACTGAGGACTTGTTCCCTCACCAAAAGGTCTACCAGTCCCTCAGATGTGGTGACCTGACACCCACTCACCCATCTATGAAAGTAAGTACTTAAATCAACAATATAATCATGTACACTTTCATCTGCCTTGCATCTATGTTCACAAACCTTTTTTCTATATGCCTCATGTGTAAGTTTGAAACAGTAAAGCAAGCAACATTTCATTCTGTCATCATTCAGTCTACATCATATAACTTATCTACAGTCTCAACAGCTTTACCATGGAGAAAGGGAGTCAGGAACCAAACCCAGTGCTCGCGGTCAACATCATATTGTCTACATACCCTCTCAAAAATATGAATAAAACTATCAAAGTAATCCCCATCCCTGTACTGAGGAAGACGTTTACTGACTTTTACAGATTCCTGGGTCTGGATATTCTCTTCCACATTAGCTCCATGATCGTCTCAAAGGCTAAGAAGCTATACTTCATGCTGGTGGTGTCTCTTATTCTCCTCACGCTGTCACTCATTGTCCTCAGCTTCTAAATGCCTCAGGCTCTCTTTGGTCTCCAGCTGTTTAGTCTCCAGGTCATATTGGCACTGCTTCTCCTCAGCCTCCAAGCATTGGGACTCCAGACACAGTATCTTCTCAGTCTCTAGATGTTGCATTCACTCCTCAGCCTCCAGACATCTTAGTCACTCCTCAGCCTCCAGTTCCAATCTCCTTAACTCTAGATGGGTTCTCAGGTCCTCTGAAGAAAATGTGGACTGTCCCATCTCAGCAGGCTGCACATCAACAACACCAAACTGTATATCCTCTAAATGGCTGCTCTGAGCTGCAGCTGCAACTAAGGCTGAAACCACTGCTTCCATGGTCATATTGGCATGCACGAATCCTGTGGCTTCGAACTCCATAGCCAACTGGATCTTTTTTTTATCCAAACATCTTTATTAAATACCACTTTATTTGCAAACAGTTTACATCACAGACACCATTGAAACAACTGTAGTTGTAAACATTATACAGCGCTTACAAACCATCCAGTCATTGTCAGTTAAGTATTATATGGCTCATTCAAATTCTGCCTCTTAAACCTTATTCCTGCCTCGCATATATTGTTCCCACAATTCCCATTTTTTCCTATGTAGTTTGCTCCTTCCCTTTTCTAAAGATCCCAATTACATTTGTTTTATCTCTGTTACTATATCCACTTTTATTAAAGTTGGTCTAGACTTTGATTTCCATTTCATAGTAACTGCTTTTTTGGCAGCCACCATAATTAGACTCAGCAAGTCTTTATTATGCCTAGGCAGTTCTGATTCTGTAGAAAATACAAAAACTGAAACTGTTGAAACAACTTAACAAAGCACCCAAAGGACGACACAAGAAGGATAAAACCAAATGCAAAGTTTATGAAGCGCTTTTCGTCAGGTTCACTGACCCAACTTCCTCAGATAACAACCAAGTGATACATACAAAATTTAAATACATTCAAAATACATTCAAGAATCATGTGATAAAATCATTTACATAATAAATTGCTAGCAATTAACTACATAGTATCTCATTACATTCTTTAAGCTACCTTGCTTTAAAAGTGGTATCCTGACTAATAAAAAGTGTTAAACAAAAACGAGTAAAAATAAGTAAAGAATATTCACTACTTTAAATAAACATTCACTACTTTAAATAGAATTAAAGCTATTCCTAATACAATTAAAACCTCAAAAAACCCATAATCAAATTTATGTCAGCGTGTTATATATTATTTAAAAGTATATATATATATATATATATATATATATATATATATATATATATATATATATATATAAATATGTTTACCTTATATTAGTGTATACATATATTATTATACATATATATATATATATATATACACAGACACTAAACAATTCTATACAGCTATCTCATCAAGCTTCTAAGTTTCAAATATGGCAAGATTGAACAAGTTTCATTTATTCCAGGAGGATGGTGGGCATCTAACCTTAACTGCCATAAGAGCTCCAGTTGTTCTAATAAAAAACTGGTAGGGCCCCCTCTATGGTCTTCTGTAATCTGGTCTATTGCCCTAAATTTATGAGTAAAATTATGTCTTATATGTTTAGCTAAAGCATTCTCAATTTTATTTTTTCTTATACTGTAAAGATGTTCATATATTCTTTCTTTCAGTTTGATATCGGTTTTACCGACATAGAAAGCTGGACAGAGGTTACATTGGGCTAAATACACTACCATTTTGGTATTACATGTGAACCTGTTCTTAATACTGTATTCCTTATTTCTAATGGTAATTTTTTTTCCTGTCGCTATAAAACCACAATAATTACATGAATCACATTTTAACATTCCTGGTGTGCGCACAAAATTTGTATTTGGTACTTCCAAGATATTTTTTAAGTTATGTCCTCTCCTGTTCACAAATACTGGTTTTATTCATATTTTACTTACTATATATTTGTCATTTAAAAGAATGTTCCAATTCTTCAAAATGACTTTTTTATTGTTTCCACTGTTTCAGGACTATAGGTAAATACAAAGCTCATGTTGTATTTTTTACTTATTTCTTTTGTGTTCAATTCTCCCTCTAGGTGGACAATGTCTATTTGATATATGTTTTCTTGTACTGTAGTTTTTACATGGGATTCTATATGTTTTTGTTTTAAAATTGGTTCATATATTCCCTTAGATCTTTTATAAGTTACTTCAGATACCAAGTCTGAAAGAAGTGTTACTGGGTACCCTCTTTGTGTGAACATCTGTAGTAATTGTTTGCATTCTTTATGAAATTCTACTTCACCAGTTATCATTCTAGCTGCCCGCACTAGTTGGCCCTTAACTACTTGATCTTTTTTGACAGTAAGGATGTGAACTGGTGAAGTGAAAAAACGAGTTAGGGTATGTTTCTTTATGAAAAATAGATGCTCTATAACCTTCTCTGTCCTTTCTGAGGAGTACATCTAAATATGCTATTTTTTCAGTACTAAAATTATTTGTAAACTTTAAATAAGAATTGCTGTTATTAAGATGTTCCACTAATTTTTTAACTATAATTTCATCGCCTTTTAGAACAATAAAAATATCGTCCAAAAAGCGTGTGTAATAATGGATACAGTTCATTATATTAACACTTGAAAAAATAGTCTTGTGTTCCCAATGGGCTAGGACTAGGTTTGCATAGCTAGATTCCATCTGTGAGCCCATTGCCACACCTATTAGTTGTAAATACATTTCTTTTTTCAAATATGACATAATTATTGTACAATATAATAGAAAGAAGTTCTTCTACCAATCTAATATCTATCTGGGGAGCTTTATATTTCCTCATCATTTTTAATACTGCTTGAATCCCCTCCTCATGGGGTATAGAACTATATAGGTCGCAGACATCTATTGTTAAAAAATTATACTCTCTGTAAAACACCAGTTTATCAATATCTGATAGAAATGACCAAGAGTCATGACAGATCTGTTTTTCATAGCTGACATATTTTTTCAAAGTTTTTTCCACCACTTTTGCACTAGCATAGGTAACTGACTGCCTAGCATCTACTAGTGCTCTCATAGGTGGTCAGCTATGTTTTTGTGGACTTTTGGCACTCCAAAGATACATGGGATCTTTGGAAAGGATATAGTTTAATAATTCAAAGTATGCATATCTATTATACCTTCTATGAACAAGTCATTAAGGTATCTATTAATATTTCGATATGCTGTATTTAATTCATTTCTACTAACTTTTATATATGTTTCAGTACTTAAAACTTTATTCATCTTGGTTACATAATTGGTGTAATTCATCATAACCAAACCACCTCCTTAATCTGGTTTTATACATCTAACAAGTTGTTTTTTTATTTCATTTAACAGTGTATATTCTTGTTTAGTTAAGTTCTTATTATCGTAATTCCTGTTACTTAATAATGTTCTGAAATCTAATTCACATATTTCATCAAAAACAAATAAAGATGGATGTAATGGCGGATTGAACATGCTAGGAATATATAATTCACTAGTTGTAGTTTTATCGCTAGCACATACAACCACCAAATTCAATTTTCTCACAAAACTTTTAAAGTCTAGTAACAGTCTCGCTATATCAAGGCGTGGTGTTGGTACAAATGTGTAACCTTTTGAAAATAATTCAACAACATCTTCACTGATCTCAATGTCTGAATAATTGTAAAGTTTAAAGTCACCTGATTTATTAAGCATAACTTTACAAGGGGAACAAAGTAATTCAGCATCAGGTTCTTCTACCTTTTCTGCTTCGCTTTCCCTTGTGTGTTGTAAGGGTTGAATTGGTTGTTCATTGTCGAGCTGTACTTGTTTTTCACCGAGTGCAAATTTTGTCGGTTTGATTGTACTGTCGCTGCATATGTGTTAGTATCTGCATTACTATGTGAAAGTTCCTTGCCTCTATTCATTTCTTTTCCTTGTTTGTTGACACTAGTTTCAGTATCATTTCTACTGGTAGATGGCATATGCAGAGAAGCAAAGTCCTCATTATTTGAAGCTTGGTTTACATTATTGTGGCTAGCTGGCGTTGTATCCAAATTACTTGCTGAGTTCCACGTTTGCGACGGAGGCGGGTTGGGATTGGCAGTACCTTTAGCATAGTCTGTTCGGTCTCTTTCCAGCTTCTTAATTTTAACATCTTTCAGTTTTTCAATTTGTTGGCTTATACTCATAAAACATCTATTATGGTCATAGTAATAGCGTGAGTAATCAGAGTGTTTTTTTATGTCAACATTCAATTGTTCAATTTCCTTAGCTAGTAATTCAAGATTACATTTGTAATGTTTACTCTTAAGCTCCATCAGTTCAATGCCTTGCCTATTAAATAGCTGTATTAGTTCTTTATGAAAAATAGTCCCAGCTTCAAGACCCATAGGAAATTGCCAGGATCTAAGTCCTTTTGGAACTATATTAGTATTGCAACATTCATTAATTGAAGTTTTTTTTATATTTTAACAGTTTAACATCAAGTAGTTTTAACTTATTCACCAATAAATGTTCATTTCCTTCAGCCAATGACAAAAGAATGGTTCCTGTAACTGGTTTAAGCAGAAGCAGTGCAACCTTCAACCAGGCAGAAATCTCCGGTGTTCCAATAAGCCCCAAGGATAAATTTGTGTTAGGTGGTGATATAATAGCATCATTGCTTATTACATTTTGACCACTCCCTTGTACTAGTAGCAATGAATTACGTTGATTTGAATGGCTTGTTCTTGGTTCATTTGTTGTAGTTATAGGGACTAGTGTTCATGGACTAGAAACACTAGTTCCATTTAATCTTACAGTTCCTTCTGGTTCTTCATTCACAGTAACTGGCTGTGGTTGTGATAGTATTTCCACTCATGCTGCAAGGTCATCTAATCTTTTGGACATTAAGCCCAGAAGCAGGGTAAGATTTCCTGCTTCACTTTGAGTTGACTGCATTAGTGTATCCTCCAACAGCTCAATTTCCTCGGATGCCATTACAAAACAAACTGTAGAAAATACAAAAACTGAAACTGTTGAAACAACTTAACGAAGCACCCAAAGGATGGCACAAGAAGAATAAAACCAAATGCAAAGTTTATGAAGTGCTTTTCATCAGGGTCACTGTCCCAACATCCTCAGATAACAACCAAGTGATACATACAAAATTTAAATACATTTAAAATGTTTAACACTTTTTATTAGTCACGATACCACTTTTAAAGCAAGGTAGCTTAAAGAATGTAATGAGATACTATGTAGTTAATTGCTAGCAATTTATTATGTAAATGATTTTATTGCATGATTCTTGAATGTATTTTGAATGTATTTAAATTTTGCATGTATCACTTGGTTGTTATCTGAGGAAGTTGGGTCAGTGAACCTGATGAAAAGCGCTTCATAAACTTTGCATTTGGTTTTATCCTTCTTGTGTCGTCCTTTGGGTGCTTTGTTAAGTTGTTTCAACAGTTCTTATTCTGTAGCATTACTCAAATAAATCATCTCCTGTCAGTCTAATCTGCTCACCCAGCATCTCCAACAGAGCGATCTGCAGGGATCTTTGTCAGCTTGCTAAAATCTTCTGCTGACATCCTTGCCTGCTATCCCTGACTATCTAACTAAAATAAATAAATAAAACTGTGCTGGATTAAAATTCTGAATGTTTACCTTGGGGTTGTCAAGAGTACACACCTTAAGGACAGCTACCCACAGGCTACTGAAATCCAATTAAAAATCCCACCACTGCCACCAATTAATGTGACATCTGGTTAATATCCCACCAGAGTGCCATCAATATGTGACGTCCCACACTTAAAACCCAGGTCAGTAATTAAGGAGCCTTAATCCTCACCACTGACTCCTGTGTGGGAGTGTCACAGAAAACACTAGACTACAGAGCACACAAGTAAAATTCAACAATTTTCATTAACATCACAACAGGAACATGCTGTATTTTCTGGGAGTGGACTATATACCTCTGTCCACCCCAAATGTATTCCCTTAATATACAATTCAGAGCAAGGTGTTCCAGTTTAATATTTCTGTCTCACTGACACTCAAAATAAATTTAAATCTCACACAGTCTAACACTTATGGGAAGCCTAACACAGATTTCCAGCTGTGTCCCCACAGTACAAATGGTAAAGCTGCCACCAGAGTCAGACAGGTCTACACACCCTTCAAAGGGTGATCAATTATTAAAAATTAAATATCAAAATAAATGATAGCTATGACCAGAAGCAGCCAGGCATTCAAGGTGACCTAGGGTGTATCAAACCAGTATAAGCACTCCCTAATCTTTGACGAACACACCTATTGTCCAGTCACAATGTAAAGTAATGAAAAACATTTAATAATAAGTAAAATGATTACAAGAATGTAAATCAATAACTTTCATAAAACACCAGAATTCAGTCAGCAGAAATATAAAATTAAACTGTAGGATAGAAGTCCATCATCTTAAAAAAACTCTATCAAAATAACTAAACTTTCCTAATCAAACTAGAGAATACTGTCCCTGATCTAATCTAAAATATAGCAGCAGGGCAAAGGCAGGCTTACAGTTTTTGGTGAGTCCTTTTTCTTGGGTGTTCACTGCACAGCACTGTAACTGACTGCAATTCTTATCTAATTGCCTTTCAACTGACTTTAGCAGTCTCTTTTATACTCCAGGTTAACAGTCTCAACTGTCTTATTTTAAAAATAACAATCAGCTATTTGAAAATGTTATTTTTCCTGTCAATCATCTGTTAAGTAATCACATAGCAACCAGGAACATTCTAATGATATCACCTACTGATCAGGTGATTCTCCACACTGTTTGTACTTTAGAATCTTCCTCACAAACATGTACAATTTGAAATGTATCAAAACACTGACAGATTCTTTAAACATTTTGTATAAACAGGGAAATTCTCAACATTTTAAAAACTTATTTACATTTTTGCAACTAGACATGCTGGCATACAATACAAGTTAATCTGAAAATATACACAAATCTCCTGCCAAGCATGTCAACACAGAAGGCAGTATTTTCATTTTCTTCACACAAGTATGTTTCTCTAGAGCAGCTGCCTGATGTAGAATGATCTGCAAAGTCAGTTTAAAGATTGTTTAACTTGCACAAATAATAGCAATGTCAGTCATTTTCATCCAATGATAACTCCTGTAAGCAGCAGCTATAGCCACTTTGTTGACTGTGTACACTCCAGATGTCTGAATTTGATGTGGTACTGGCCACAGTAATGTATTTGCATTTTATTTTACAAAAACAGTAAGCCGCAGAAAGACTCAAACATATATCAGACAAGAACAGCACTAATCCTGCAAATCCAGATTAATGACTGTTTAACTACTATGCAAAAACAAGGCAGTACCAAGAGGACCACCAGTTCAAAAGTTTAAATATGTAATAATCTACAAAATAAATTATGCACATAATTACTCAACTTTAGCAAAATAATAAATATGTTAAAAAACAAAATTACACTAGTCACATTTGTAACCCAAGTGGACTTCTTTAGACTATGACAAACATCAACAAACACATTCATTTACAAGCTGCAAGGCAGTCCTATGAGCAAAATAGGTCATGTGATCAGGGTCAGTGACCCAACCTCTTCTTAAATAATCCTTAAAGTTTTCCATGTCTTTTAGATCTAGTGCTTGGCAAGCATTTAATTTCATTTGCTAAATATACCATTTCCAATCTAATAGTTCTACTATAGCATCTTTGGCATAAGGAGAAAAAAAAAACCTCTTCCAAAATGGCAAATGTAAAATCACTGCTATGCAATCCATAGAAAGTGCATTATTAGCATCCTCATTCCTAATGGCATATATATATACTCATAAATTCCCATAAGCAGACATTTAGATGTTCTGCCTACATAGAATGCATTACATTGTACATAACAAGCAACAAAAATCACATTTCTGGCTTTGCAAGTAAATACTTTAGATGCTCTATACAATTTTCTTTTAACAATATTTCTGATTTGCCCACCATCAAATATTGACACTGATTACAGTTGACACAAGTTTTTCCCCTTAACTATTACATCTCCCCTACTGTTTTGTAATATTTCTTTTAAGGTATTTACTTAAAGACAATCCTGGGACTGTCTCCTAAAATGTTAGTTGCACCAGGAAAACCTTTTAAATGTTTCCAGTTATTATTTATAACATGCCTGATATTCTCTGCATAAATGGAGTTAGCTGCCTTCATGGATAAATATTTATCTTCTCCATAGTCACTATTCAACACCACTGAAATGCAACATTTGTATTTGTGTATTCTGTACGTAGAAAGCTCTTGGGGTAACCTCTGCCAAGGAATTCATTCTAGTTGGATTCAAAGTTTATAACCAGTGTTTTAATTTTTTAAGTCAGTATATAACTTCTTGACTTTATCTTTCAATATTGTCATTTACATTTTGTTAAAGTCAGCTGGTATTAACATATATGTAATCCCTGTATTTAAATTTAGAGATAATTGCTACCTGTAGGAAGCCTTAGAACTCTAAGTCCTCTTGGCACCCACTTAGACAACATACTCTGTTCAAAAATAAATTATTTAACTGCAAGCTGTTGATTTTAAACAAGTATTTTTCTAATGTCAAAAAAATGTTCATGCTTGGTGGGGAACATTGCTGCATCCCATGCATTGCTTAACTTTCCAAACAGTTTTTTTGGCGGATTCAAAACCTCTTATTAAACATTGACCATATTCACATTGCTAACCTCAGTTTCTTGTTGAGTTACAGGAGCATTTTCATTAAAAGATAAAATAAATGGATCTACCTTTGTTTTGAAAAAAATGACCTTGCTAGTTTTCTAGTCAGTGTGTCAGCCCAGAAGGATATAACAAAAAGTTACTCTCTGACTCATGTTTTATGAAGATCTTGATGTAACCATAAACTTCAAATGTGTAAAAACAAGACAGTGCCAAGAAAACATTCAAAAAATGTAACTGTAGTAATCCAGAAACTAAATCATGCAAACTGTATTTCAACTTTCAAACAAAATTGCAGTAGGCACTTTTATCATCCAAGTAGACTTCTTCAAACTGTGACAAACACTAACAAATTCATTCATTTTATACAAGCTGCAAAGCAATCATATGAACAAAATCAATTATATTATCAGGGTCAATGAGGCAACCCCCTTTTCTTAAATAAACCTTAACATTTTCCAAGTAGTTTATATCTGCTTCTTGCCAAGCATTTCATTTCACTTTTTGCATATACTCATTTCAATCTAACAGTTCCTCTATAGCTTCTTTGGTATAAAGAGAAAAAAAACCTCTTCCAAAATGGAAAATTTTAAAACCACTGGGTGTACAATCCATAGCATGATTAGAAAGTGCATTATTGGCATCCTGAGTCTTATTGGCATACATATACTCATAAATTCTCATAATTAGACATCTTAGATGTTCTGCCTAGATAGAAAGCATTACACTGTACAAAGTGATAACTTTCAATGCCAATCAATGAGGAGAGCTGGCAGCTTTCATACACTGCAGAAGTGTGGGGGAAGAAGGGTCTGGAATTTATCAAAGATTATAGCTTTGAACACTTAACAAAACCATTCCTTCTCACCTCTTTATTATTCATTATAAATGGACCAAGAGGAGCCTTCACCAGCTTAATGTAAGCACAGATCATAGTAATACAGTTAAAGAGAAATACTGACTGTTGTTTCATAGACACTCTACAACAGTGACTTATAACACTATCATTGTAACTAAATGGTGGGGAAAAATTATTTTTTATATCTTGGCCATATATTGTATGATATGGGTTCAATTCCATTCTAGGCAGAGAACAAAAAGATTGAAAAACAAAATCACATCAGTGTGACTGGCCACAGGGTATAAGAAATTGAAATATAATTAAAAACATTCAGAAGTGAACTTAATGTATTCATTGTACATATATTATCAGTATATGTTTTAAAATGTATGTTTGTTTAGTTTTAGGGTGGAGTTTTCCTTTATACAGTCTTTTTGAATGAATAATGATAAGATTATCAAATTAAATGTTGTTGTGTCATTCGGCTTTTCCCAGTTAGAGGTCACCACAGCGGAACTCCAGTCCCCTAATGATTGGCAGTAGATTTTTACGTACCGAGTTGCCAGCTCTGACGCACAACCTTCAACGAAGGTACACCCATTCATGCATGTCTCTACACAGAAGACGCTCTAGCTGAGAATCGAACCGGACAGCATCTTACTGTGAGGCGACAATGCTATCGCAGCACCATCACCGCAGTAAGATTATCAAATTAAATGCAGTTACTAAATATTTTAAAATATAAATGCCTCTTTGCAGTTATTTGCATGGTAAATTGTTTACCTGCTACAACATTCTGGCTTCCAGAAAAACTGAAATATCTTTATCTTTGAAGCATAGCATGAGTATAGATTGTTCTTAGGGATAACTATTCCCCCACAATAATCTGTCCCATAACTATATTTTTCCCTTTTTGTTGCAGCATAGTTGTTTATCAGACCATTAGTGGTGGTAAAGCAGTGAGGGACATTATCAAATATTACCAAAAACAATTGTAAGTACTTGTGCTGATGCAAGACAGGCTAAAGGTGTATTATTCCTGTGGTTATATGAGATACAGAGAAATGTAACAATCAAAACACAGACTAAACCTCCTTTCACACAATTATCATCAGTAATCTCTTTAGATAGCACTGGAGTGCAACATTTGAAGGAAACTATCTCATTCTGATGCTGTTACTATTGGGGAGTATACACTGAGTATCAAATCTTAAACATAACGGTTTAAGGCTATGGCTTGCATGCAAGTCTGGAGTACAAGAAGAGGGTCACATATAATATGCTAAGAAGTTCAGTGCTCCATTTTGATCCGTTTTGACTGTTTAAAATTAACAGAATAACTTATTGATATTTACCATTTTGTTTCTACACAGACCCCAAAGAGTCTCCATCTGCAAAGAACAAACTTATCACTGGAGTTGGAGGATTTGTCCTTGGTACAATCTTCATCTTAGTTGGACTGTTTGTCTATCTGAGAAATAAGAAAGGTAAGAATTCACTTTGATAATAGAGGTGTAGACTCAGAATGAAAAAATGCAGGCAGCTTCAGGTCCAAATGCAAAAAAAAAAAAAATTAATGAATTTGTTTGTATAAATGTGTGTGTGTGTGTGTGTGTGTGTGTGTGTGTGTGTGTGTGTGTGTGTGTGTGTGTGTGTGTGTGTGTGTGTGTGTGTGTGTGTGTGTGTGTGTTTTCCAGGACAGCCAGCCAGTAAGGAGGCAAAGCATCACCCTACATTACCTTGGAAGTTTTTTTTCACAGTGATATCTCATTGTTAGAGGATGGGCTGAGATGGCTAGTGTTAAGCATTCAATGATCCTTCTTGAGAAGGGTTGGAATGTCTTGTACAGCACATTTCAGATGTTCTGGGTTGCAGAGCTTCTGCCATCAGGAATAGAAGCATACGTTATATGACTTCTTTGCATACCCACTAGTAACCTTGAGAGAAAGAAAGAGAAGCAAAAACACAGAAAGTAGAGGCTGCTGAGATACTGTGGAATGGACTGCTAAGATCATCACATTCTGTCCATTGTTGTACCAGAATAAAAGCCAGAAAGGTAAATTGACTGTAGATAATAAGGGTCTGCTTTCTCAATGTTTTTACAAGGAATCTATCATAAAGTGATGGTGTAGGATCTTCTGCAGAACAGCATTTCAAATTATCCTTCAATTGTCCTCATCAGCTTCTAAACATATATGTTCCTCCTTCCTTTGTCGTTTTAGCCCTTCTTACTTCACCTTGAGAATGCAATATATCCAGATCATAGCCCTTTGTATACTTCTTCCTTCCAGTGTGTATATATCAGGCTCACTGCCTTTTCTTATACCTCAGTCTCTGGATTCGGTTGGGTCTTTTAGTAAATCTTTGCTGCATGCTTTATAACACCCTTATTAGCTTTCTCTATTATGAGTGCCTAACCAGACCCCAGTAATCTAAATGCAGCTTTACCAAATGTCCTGTAGATGGGGAATGACCTCAGCATCTTTTAAATCCATTCTCCTAATCACACACACAGTACCCCATTTACCTGGTTCATTGCCCTTCCCAGATTGCATTGCATGAGTCTGCCCATAGCGATAATATTCAGAGAATATTTTCCTCCTCTGCCCATCCTAAGGTCACCCCCTCTAAACATGTATATTCTTTAGTACTTAACCCTGACTTTTTGTATTAAATCACAGCTTTCACTTCTGCATTTATGGTACAGATTGTGCCAGGACCTGCTGGAGACTGGACTGTCCCTCATTTTGCATCCCACTGTCCTCATTAGCATAGGTGAATAGATTGATCTTACTCTTCAGTTCCCATTTTGGTTCTTGACATAAATATACTCAACATGATCAGCCACAACACTGAACCCTGTGCTATCACACTCTGTGTCTAGTCAGTGAGTTCACTGACCACCTCACCACTTTGGCCTCTAGACCTACATACATCACATCCTTCAGGGATCCCTTTCCTACATTCATCTTAATCACAAAATTGACCAAAATGGACTGCCAAGAAAATTGCTGTATTAAGCCATGCCATTGCCTATCTGCATGGATTTCACAATCAAGAACTCAAATAGCATGTCCTGCAGATCTGTTTCCATGTGCTTCCCTGGAATAAAAGTGCAATAACAAATCAGTAAGTGCAAGGCTGATTTCGGGTTGGCAAGATAGCTACTATTACCATTCTTCAGCCCTGCAGCACTAATGTATGGTTCAAGGCAGAGGCTGTAGCATTAAGAAGTGTTATATCAGCCAGAAGCCGGCCTGTCTGGAACATGCATCTAAAGTCCTGTGAGTGCCTTCCTTGATTCCTTCCTGGTTGCATTAACTTCTATCCAGGGCCAGCCTTTGATGAAATGGAGCCCTATGCAATCCATGGCAATCCCATCTGCTTCCCCAGTCCTCCTGTATCCTCCCGTTCCTCTCCCCATTTTCTCCCACCATTGTCTTCCCATTCCATTCAGATTATTTGCTTTTGTGTTCTTCATACTTAATCTTCAGCTTTTTCCTCCATCTTTCCAACCTGCTTTAACAGAGCAAGATGCCACTGTAAGAGTTGTGGAGGAAGTAATTGTATTAGCCCAAGAGTCGAAGAAGCCATGGATTCTAGATGCTCTGAAATGCATTTTCAGGATTTGTCCAAGCTTGTGAGCAGTTTTCATCCATCCTTTAAACAAACACTAACTGGCCAAGAATACACTGCAGTAATTCTAAAGGAAATAACTAAATTAATCAAGGGGTCTGAGAGCTGTTAGGGCCTCAGAAGTCATGGAATTCTACATACTTTTAAACGTATTTTAGAATTTTTTTCCAGCCTTTTGATCCAGTAATTGTCTGACTCAATAAAAATTCTGACTAAGGAAAGAAATTCAGTCTTTTTCTTTTCTTTAACGGAAAAAATAAATTGTGCCCAGGGAGTAGTGTTCAATGCTGACAAAATAGTAGCTCTAAACTGAGAAAATAAATGCATGTGAAGATGCATAACTCATGCTGAGAATAGTGACACTCTATCTCTCTCCCATCCAAAAAAGATAGTCACCTTGTGCAAGCTTTTCTGGAGTTAGATTTGTATTGAAACTGAATGAACAAATGGCCACAGTCATATAATGAAAGTTATTGCTGTCATACGTATACAAAGCATAACCCTCTCTCCTACCCACAAAGTGTAGCCCCCTTCCTCTGATAAAAACTATGCCAAAAAAGGAAAGGTGCTGACCATTGGTGATGCCAATGTCATCACCACCATCATCATCAGCCCCATTTTTCCCATTTTTCTCTACATGTGGATGGGGTATCGTGTTAACATGTCGCCACCTCTCTCGATTCAGTGCCGCACTCCTGCCTTCTTCAACACTCATGCCTGACTGTTGCAGATATTCTTTCACACAATCAATCCACCTGTTTGCTGGACATCCTCACTTTCTATTACCTTCTTGTCTGTCCCAAATCTTCCTCACCAGGTTGTCTTCTGCTTTTCTGAATGTGTCCAAACCACCGTAATCTGTTCTACTTCATCTTTTCTGCAATTGGAGCTACTTTAGCTTCTGCTCTCATGTCCTCATTTCTTCATCTGTCCAACAGTGTGCATCCTACCACTTTTCTCAGGCACTTCATTTCCATCACCTCTAGTGTCTTCAAATGTTCTGCCTTTACTGCCCAGGTTTCTGTACCTACAGTAGTACTGGTCGCACCACTGTCTTGTACACCTTACTTTTCAGCTTCTTTGGCATTCTTCTGTCATAGACTACACCTGATACTCTATGCCAGTTGGCTGCAGACCCTCTGATTCTAGCTGTGACCTCTTCATTCAGACCACCCTTCTCCTCAACCACCCCTCCCAGATACTTGAAGCTGTTTACCTGTTCCACTATCTTCCCTTCTATCTCTAGTCTCAGCTTCTTCTGATTTCTCCAATTTGCTGCCATTACCACCATCTTATCTGTGCTTAGTTTCATCCCATGTGCCTTCAGATTTGCATTCCATTCTCCTATTCTTTGCTGACATTCTAGCTCAGAGTCTGCCTGTACTGCCACATCATCTGCATACATCAGCTTTGTTGATCTGTCCCCTCCAACCTGTTTGCTAATGTAGTTCACCACCGTATGAACAGCAGTGGGCTCAAAGCTAAACCCTGGTGTACACCCACTCCCACTGGGAACCCCTCTGTGAGGCCGAGCACTGTTCACACTTGAGTCACTGGGTCCTTGAACATAGCCTGCACTAATTCTACCAATGTTTCTTGGACTTCAAACCACTGCAGCACTGCCCAGATAAACTTTCTTGGGACCTTGTCATATGCTTTCTCCAAGTCTAGGAATGCCCAGTTGGACTCTCTCCTCATCTCTAGCTTCTTCTCGAGTATCTCTCTCAGTGCAAACATCGGGTCAATTGTGCTGCATCCTGATCTGAATCTGAACTGCTCATCTCCCATCTTACATTCTACTACTCTGCGTATCCATTTATCTATCACCCTCGCCAGAACTTTCATGCAGTGTGGTAGGAGTCTGATGCCTCTGTACTGCCCACAGTTGTGGGTGTCCCCTTTGTTCTTGTACATTGGCACATGTATGCTTATTCTCCAGTCATCTGGGATACAACTTTTTCTCCACATTGCTATTAGTACCCTCAGGAGCCATTTCTCCCCTATCTCACCCAGCATCTTTGTCATATCTGCTGTGACCTCATCTGAACCTGCTGCTTTCCCTGACATCCAGGAACACTGTAGGTGTAGAAAATGATTGCAAGCGTTACACTATAGGAGTAAGTTTATTTCAGTCATTAAGAGTTGTTGCCAAGCAAGGGAGAGATAGTGTTTGAGCAGCAGAGTGAAGCCCACCATCTGACCAGTAGTATTACGAAAAGCTTGAATTTGAACCAGACAGAAGTACTGTGGAATTGGGGAGAATTGAAGGAACACTGACAATTAGTCAGAAAAAGCTAGGATTAGAACCAAAATATTGTATGGTGAGAAAGTGTGGACTCTGGAAATGACTGGCAATAAAATGAATTTGGTAAACAATAAGGGAACTAAAGAGCCCTATAATGTGTTGATTATTTCAAAATAGTGTGGCATTTGTAACAAATGAATCCCACTATGTTATGGTTGGCCATAAATGAAATGAACAGAGAAAAAAAAATAACTGCTAGTAAAATAATTTTCAACTTCCAAATATATTTTCCTGTTAAATACTTTAAGTATAATATAAGAAGGAGGTATATTTTTAAATGTAAATGATAAAGATATAAACATAGTAATGCATAGTGTGCAGGTTGAAGTAACTAAGTATTAAATAACTTCAGTACTATCAGCTAATCTTTAGCTACTGAAGCCTGGACCTTGATAATCTATGATGCTGTTTACATAAATAAAACGGTTTACTATTGGCATTTCAAATCCGCTTTGTCTGACCGTTTAAAATGTTGACTCTAAATGTGAAATTCAGAATGCCGGAAAGTAAACCAAAGTGAAAATGAATACATCAACAGCCGTGGTTCAATGTATTCAACATAGAAGGAGGTAATGTCACTCACCTCTTGCTATCACATTAATGTACCGTTAAACTGTACAATCAACAGTACGTTAATTCTACTGGTTTGCAGGGGAGCTATGCCTCCCTGCACCCCCACACCCCTTGCACATTAAATATACTGGGTCTATATTAGAAACCCGAAAGCTCTAAACAGAGAACACATGTACATCAATACATAAAGAACGATGTACAATAATAGTGAAACACGTAGTGAATGAAAATCAAAACACCAAACGTATTTGTCCAGCAGTGCGATCCTGGGGATAAGTAAATATAACCTTTTCCCCACTTTAGTGCAATCTTGGAGTTGGTATATTTAAGTAGAGGGGGTGTGGGGGTGCAGGGGAGCTTGCCCCCCTGCTAAAGTGCTTTATTTTACTTTTGTTTACTTAATTTACATATACCTCCATGGCACTGTTGCTTAAAGAAACACATTCGGCGTTTTTATTTTTGCTCACAACATGTTTCACTATTATTGTACATCGCTCTTTATGTATCGATGTACATGTGTTTGCTGTTTAGAGCTTTTGGGTTTCTAATATAGACCCAATATACCAACTCTGAGATCATATTTCAGTGAAGAAATGATCAAATTCCCTGTTCCTCACTGAACCACGATCCCCCTGCACAGTGTTGAACCCAAATGCTCGAATTATACTACCCTTTCACTGTAGTGTAGTCGATCAATTTGGGTTAGAAATTCTGCTGACTTGAAAACTGCAAGTCGACCATATGCCGGTTGAGTGATGCAGTTTCAAGGTTTTCAATGTAAACCAATAAAACATTTAACCACAACAATGTCTTTTTAAGAGAATAGATTAAAAATTGTGGAGTAAATCAAAGGGACTGTTTTTCTTACTTTTTTTTTCACGTTAAAGAGGTTATACTATTCTGGCATGTCCAAAAGTCAGTTTCGGGTTTACTCTCCAGTCCAGCTGGTGAATCTGGGAATCTTGAAGCAATGTTACAACTGCCTTATGTACACAGACCACCCTCTCCTCCTCCCAACAAGCTCAAACATATGTGAGAGATGCAACTATATAGCCAAACTGGAGGCTGAGCTCTCTCAACCCAGTACTGGTGCAGTCAGTCAGGAGGAGAAGGTAACCACACACACCACAAATCCAGTCTCACATACACCTATTGCAACAGAAAACCAAACACATAAACACACAAAAACATACTCAGAGGCTCTAAATAAAATCTGCCCAGGCAGCAGAGACCTCCAAAACAGACATCCAAGCAACTGCTACCCCACAACAATACCCACGTATCACATAGTTCACAAAGTCAGTGTGCTACACAGTCACAGCTCTTAAGCCTAAACAACGCACCTAATACACTTGTAGTAGGTGACTCTATTGTCAGACACACTGACGTCCCACTCACCAGGCTGAACAAGGAGAAGGTCACTGTAAGCTGCCTGTCGGGTGCCAGGATCCGCCACATAACACAAGCACTCAGGTCACTCCAAAGCAAGTACAAATATGGCTCCATCATTGTCCATGCTGGTGTGAATGACCTGAGACGTACCTTCCTGGACTACATGAAAAGAGACATAGAGGAGCTCTCTGATCATGTAGCCCAGGCCGGTATGAACCTGACCTTGAGTAGCATCTTACTCACACCAAGAATGATGCCACAGTATAAAGACAAAATGATCAATTTTAACAATTGGCTAAAGTATTGGTGTCATTCAAAGGGGATCCAGTGTCTGTCAGCCTGGGATGACATGCTCAACAAGCCACATTGCTTCGCTAGGGATGGCTTGCACCTGTCACCCCTGGGCTTTCGAATACTGGCTAAGGCTCTTGCCACCCCTATAGTGCCTTTCCAGGTTAAAGCAAATGCATCTGAATATAAATGAAAATATGAGTTTAATAAACAGAGGATTTCAGTGTGGATATTTGGCAGGGTATCAAGGACAAAGGAAAAGGGTTGTTATTATATTGAAAGGAAGAGTCACCTCAATTATGGTAGAAGAAGAAGAGCAAAAGACAAAACTGAAAGATTTGTGGTATAAATACCACCTCGAGCCTCCCCACAAAAGAGGCTACTAACTTAGTGGGACTAACCCAGTCAACAAAAGACAGAATAAATAAAAATAAATAAAATAAAATTTGTGGCAGTGAGAGAATGCTGGCAGGGGAAGAGGTTCACTTTATCATGTATCTATATTCCCCTAAAACTGCAGTTACGGAGCTTATTAGAATTTTGGAAGAAGTAATACATTTTCATCAAGTATTTTATTTACAGGTACCGACTGGAACTTAGGGTATAACAATGAGGATTTGTCAGGGGCTCCAGAAGGGAACGTTTAACTAGAAAAGGTAAACTAAAAAATAAATTAAGGTATTTTGTATGGAATGTATTGTTTAATTAGCAGCAGCTCAAAAGGAGTTTGCATATTGCTCCCCAAGATACAGTAACTAGGCTAAGCTGAATATAAAGTACACATCATTGGGCATATATATTAGTTAGAAAGTACTGAGGCCCATCTAATAACAGTATCTGATCATGCATCTGTAAAAGCTAAGGTAAAGATACAAGGAGCTAAAAAGAAAGGTATTGACATTTTCCTACATATTTATTAAAGGGGAGTTATGGAATGGGTGGCAGGTAGATAAAATGTGAGAGCTATTAGTGCAGATAGAAATGGTTATTGAGAGGTTAGCTCATGCATGATATAAAATGAAGGGGGACTTTAAAATATAGATGAAATGAGGGGGAGGGGAGAGACATAGAAAGTGAAAGAGAGAGATGTAGGAAAAAGTATCAAACATTATTCAAAAGGACTGACAAATGTTAAAATGTTGCAGATGAAGGAGAAGCTTACAATTTAAGAGGAGACACAGTTGTATAGCATGAAACTGGGAAAAATGTATTGATTGTTTGGACAATATGCATATGTTTAGGGAAGTAGCTGTTGAACAGGTTTTTTTAAGAATAATCTGAAAGCACAGAAGTTCTTAAAGCAATGACTTTTGCAACAGAAAATGTAAAGTACTGTGTCAAAAGTCCAGAACTCTATGAAAAGCAGGCTAACTAGGAATATTGAAGAGATAAAATAGATAGTTTGGCAATATTAAGAAAATCTAAGCAATCAACCTGCCAAAAATAAACTAATGATTGCTGCATTCTGTATAAGTTCACTGACAGGATGTAACTTGGAAGGGGATGACATGATGGTAAGGAGGAAGCTGGACATCCTGTATGTCCAAGAGACAATATGGGAGGGCAGTACAGTAATGTCACTTGGCTTGGGATCTGGAATAAACTACTTAGGAAGGGGACAGACAAGAAATGACGTGAGAAATTTAGGTAAGGGAGAGTCTTCAGAAGACAGTGAGGGTTGTCAGCAGTATTAGTGATCGACACATGGCAGTAAGACTCCAGAGTAAAGATAGGATAATATTCATAATCCCAGTCTATGCCCCACAGCAGGGATGTGGCAGCTAGGATAAGACTGCATTTAGACAGGAGTTGCAGGACCTAATAGATAAAGCAGGGCAATATGAAATAGTGTTGATAATGGGGGACACAAACGCTCATATATGAAAAGGCTGAACATGATATGGCAACTGTCTGGATTCATGTGGTCAAGTAACAGGAAAAAAGGAAAAGCCATTCTGGACTTCTTTTTGACAGATAACTCAATGGTGGCCAACACATGCTTTAGTAAGAAAGACAGCTTTAGTATCAAGTGCAAGAATGACCAACATGCTACTCATATAGAATTCCACCCATTAAGGAAAGGGCATCATGGTAGAGTCAGAGATTGCAAAGTCATCCCCAGTGAAACAGTCATCCACAGCACAAACTACTGGTGGCCACAATCAGCTGCATGCAGTGGTCAGAGGTGGCAATAAGGTCAACTAAGACTAGGCTAAAGACTTGGAAGTTGACTGGAATGAAAGCACAAATGTTCAAGGCAAGGCTCATGGCACAAGTACCTCAGAAAGAAGAGAAAATAAGTGGAGTTGAAGAAGATATTAGCATCTCAAAGCATGAGCAAGGACTATAGAACAGATATGTAGCCAAGCCAGATGCAAAACTAAGGTGCATAAGGAAAGCTGGTGATGGAATACAGAAGTCCAGGAAGTTATCAAAAGAAAGAATGAGTGCAGGAAAAGTGGAAGATAGAAAAAAAACAGAGCAAGTTAAGAAGGAATACTTGTTGGCTAACACAGAGGCTGGAAGGATAGTTGCAATACCAAAGAAGAAGGCATCAGAGGCATTCTACCAGTTTCTGGAAAGCAAACTCTTATCAGATTTCATGGCAAAGACAGAAAGACAAGGAAAATAATCATCAGACAGCCTTCATAATGGATGCAAACAACAACCCACTCACCAGTCTATAGAATATCAAAGCAGATAGAATGGACACTTTTAGTAGCTTCTAAATGAAGGAACCCCACAGAAGCTGTATTGTCCCTGACACAGCCTACAATGAAAGATGAAGAAGATACCACCCTAGAGGAAGTTGGAACAAAGCTAAGGAAAATGAAGTCAGGGAAAGCAGCAGACTCAACAGAGGTCATGGCAGATATGATCAAGATGTTAGGTGAATTAAAAATGAAACGGCACCTGATGGCATATCCAGAAGACTGAAGAATAAGCATTCTAGTGCCAGTGTTCAAGAACAAAGGGAGCATTCACAATATGGGCAGTATAGAGGTATCACACTCCTGTCATAGTGCATGAAAGTTGTAGAAAGGATGACTGATAAATGATTATGCAGAGTAGTAGAAGTAAGATGGGAGATGAGAAATTCATTTTTAGATCAGTATGCAGCACAACTGAGCTAATGTTTGCAGTGTGACAGCTGAGAAGAAGAAAGAGATAGGGAAAGAGTCTAACTGGGCATTCCTAGACTTGGAAAAAGTATACAACATGATCCAAGAAAGCTGATTTGAGAAGTCTTGTGATGGTTTGAAGTGCCAGGATCACTGGTGGAATTGTTGCAAGCTATGTACTGGGACTCAATTATACAAGTATGAACAGTGTTTGGACTCACAAAATGGTTTACAGTGGAAGTGAGTGTGCATCCAGGTTTAGCTCTGATCCCACTGGTACTCATGCTGTTGATGGACTACATTAGCAAACAGATCAGAGGGAACAGATTAACAAAGCTGCTGTATGCAGGCAATATTGCATTACAAGCAGAATCCAAACAGGAACTTCAAAAAATGATAAGGGAATGGAATGCAAAAGTAAAGATACATGGAATGAAACCGAGGACAGACACGGCAGTTGCAATGACTGCAAATGGGGGATATCAGACAAAGTGAAAATTAATATAGAAGGGAAAATAGTGGAACAAGTGAACAGCTTCAAATATCTGGGCGGGGTGGTTAAGGTAAATGGAAGTCTGAATGAGGAGGTCAAAGTTACAATCAGAAAGGCTTTCAGGGGATAGTGTGTGACAGAAAAATATCAAAGAAGCTGAAAAGTAAGGTGTACAAAATAGGGATGTCACCAGCGGTAAAGGCAAAAGAGCTGAGGAAGCTAGAGGTGATGGAAATAAAGTGCCTGAAATGAGTGGTAGGAGGCACACTGTGGAATAGATGAAGGAATGAGGACTTCAGAGCAGACACCAAAGTAGCTCCAATTGCAGAGAAGGTCATAATGAACAGATTGCGATTGTTCAGGAACTCGCACAGGAAAGCAGGGGACAATCTGGTGAAGAAGATTTGAGTGAGACAAGAAGAAGACAAGAGGAAACAAGAGCACCCAGCAAAGAGATGGATGAATGGATTGTGTGAGAGAAGACCTGCAGCAGTCAGGCATGACCATCGAAGAAGATAGAAGAGTGGCTTTGGATTGAGAAAGATATCAACAGTTGACACGACACCGCCGATCCCATGAACAAAATGGGAAGAAGAGAGTTAATGATGATTATGAAAATCTATATATTGCAGAGGAGTGGGAAAATTAGGAAGAAACAACTGGAAGCATGTTTTGTAACCTTTAAAATTGCAAAGTTTGGTGAAGAGGAAGCTAAGCAATTGATAATCAGGATAGATAAAGAAGAAATAAAAACTGTGATGTATAACTAAGCAACTAAGAAATCTCCAGGGATGGATGAAACGCCTGTAGACATCTGAATGTCAGGAGGTAGAAGGTTGTTAAAAATTGGAAAGGCACTGTCTGACAATGTTTTGAAAAAGGGGGATACATCCATTGTGGAAGAAGGCATTGGTGTTTGTATGACCAAAGATGGGAAAGAACCCTGCATACCCAACATTGCGTACACTATTATAATTTATAAATTTTGACTATGCGTTTATAGCTGTATTTTCTAGGAGAATAGTGAAAATACTACCCAAAGCTGATAGATATGGAACAATGTTGTTTTTCTGGAAGGGAGGCAACATTTGATAACATTCTATCTATGAGTCAGCAATCCAGAAGGTGCCCCTATAGGTTTATTCCTAGTTTGTTTAGCTTTTCTACTATGGCTGAGTGGGAAAGCATATCAAAAGTTTTGGCCAGGTTGCATTAAAAATGACTCTTTAGTGGCAGCTAAGGATATGTGGGAATAAACTAAACAAAAGACAATACAAAAACTGAGCAAATGGAAGCTTTGTTATATGGATATGGATAGTAAGATACAAGCAGTTAAAATATTTTTAGTCCCTTTAGTCTTATACACAGGTCAGACATATTTTTATCAGCCAGAGGAGAAGTTGTGGATAGCAATTAATAAAGAGCTGAAGGATTTTATCTGGGAGGGGAAGATGGCAAGAGTCAAGTGGGATAAGCTGATTCTTTCAGTAGAACAACGTGGATTCGGACTACCCAATTTGAAGAGGTATTTCAGAGCTACACAGTTAAGACTCACATACATAGCACAAGCAGAACACTACAGTTCAAAGTGGAAAGAAATTATGATGAAACATATGGGAAGCTCAAGAAACTTGGAGAGACTGGGATTTGGGATGCAGACCTTTAAGGAGAATGACAATAATCATGCAGAATATTATATCCATAAAGTAGCAGAAAGTATTGTAAGAACTAAACCAATGTGGGAATGGAAAAAGGAGATTCTGCCGATAGGGATGACTGCAATTAGGGATATAGATAATAGGCAAGAGGGGGGCAGAATTTATTGGAGAAAACTGGCAAAGGAACCAAGGTATTGGAAGCAAATAACTAGAGAGGGGAAAAATGATAGAATGGGAAGACGCCAAGAATTTATTTGGACTGCAGGTTAGAGATTGTCTTCCCTATCATGGATTGATATCAGAGTATAAGCAAAGAACAAGAAATAGGGGAGTCCTAAATGAAAGACCAGAACTGGTAGAGTTTTTAATAGAGTCTAAATCAGATCAGAAGCTGCCATTAAAAAAGGAATAATTAGTAGACCATATAAAATATTGCACGATAATTATAAGAATCAATCATAGGAGGTTAGAAAGGATTGGGAAGAGAGATTAGATAAGCAATTCACAAAGAAACAATGGGAGGGTATATGTATGCCTCCCAAATATGCAATGTAATCTAGAAGATTTAGGATTTTTGCTTGAAAATGCTTACACAGATATTTTTATACCCCAAGTAGACTCCATAAAAATTTTCCTCGGGTAGACAGCAAACATTGGAGGTGTGAAGGGGAAGAAAGTGGTAATTGGGAACATATTTTCTGGGAGTGCAGTGAGTTGGTGGACTTTAAGGCTTCCCTGCGGTATGCACTGTCAGAGATACTGGGTGGGCAGATTGGTCTGACGAGGGAGATGATTTTTCTGAGCTATGATATAGAATAGAATTGCCTAGACATGGTAAGGTCTTGCTGTATCTAATAATGGTGGCTGCCAAAAAAACATTTACTAGAAAATGGAAATCAAAATCTAAACTGACTAAACTGGAAGTAGAGAATATAATAACATATAAAACAACTGGAATTGAGAACTTTATTACTACATAGGAAAAAATGGAAATTGTGGGAACAATACATATAAGGGAGGAATGAGACCTTAAAGGCAGCAGGATTTAAATGAGCTATGCAATGTTTGAGTGAGAAGGATTGAGTAGATTATAAGTGATGTATAATGTTTACAACTGGGAGTGTGTCAGTGTGGTTTGTGATGTAAAATGCTTGCAGCTAGGATTATGTTGGTGTGGTTTGTTTTTATTCATATGAATGTATGATTGCCTATGTAGTATGTGCTGGTTTAATAAAAATGTTTTTTTTTGTTTAAAAAAAAAGCAGAAATTGAATAATTTATGTAATATTGCTTAGGTTATATGATATATAGCAATATATGTGAAGTCTAATGTTTGTTATATTAATATAGCTTGATTAAGTTTATATGAATGTAAATTTGCCTATGTCATAAGTGATAATTTAATAAAGGTGTTTGAAAAAAAAAGCTTTGGCCAGGTTGAGGTATGTGGTATGTACTGTTTTGTCTTCATCCATTGTTTTAGTGACCTTTTCAAAAAAATGCACCAAGTTAAGTATGACCTGTCCTTGCCAAATCCTAGCTGAGGTGGGGTGAGTGTTTAGAGGTTCCCTGTGCCTTGACTGATTAGTTCCATGAAAAATCTTTCCATGACTTTGCATATGAGGCTGGTCAGACTTATGGGTCTGAAATTGTCTGGGTCTATGGAAGGTTCTCCCTTATGCAGGGGAATGACTGTAGCAGTTCCCCATTTGCTTGGTACAAAACCTGCATGGAGGCTGAGATGGAACAGCTTTAGGGTTATGGACACATCATGCTTCATAGTATTTAAGATACAACCAGCAATATTGACAGGATCCATAGATGCAGTATTTTTAGCTTTTGATAGCATTTTTATGACTTGGTCTTGTGTGATAGCTGGAGGCAAGCCAGTTTCAGGTGTCGTTTGAGGGACGGACAGAGGGGAGAGAGGGGTAAAGTTAGAGCTAAATTCAACAGCCAGTAGGCTCGCTATATTTTCAGCCTCAGAGTAGGTAGCAATGTTCACAATCAGCTTAGCACATTGCTGTGTTGTGCTTTAGAGATTACAAACATAAGTGAAAAATGTGTTGTGATTGTCATTTAATTGGGTAGCTATTTTAGCCTCAAACTGGGTTTTAATGGGTTTTATTAAGCTCCTGAGTTGTTTATTTCAGTGACAAGGTCTCTAACATTCCGGGAATTACTCTTCTTACTTTTGGCCAATTTTTTTTTTCCTTTTTATTATAAAGTTGTTGATATTATGGTTCCACCATGTGGGTTTGTTTCGGGGGCTTGCCATGCACTTGTCCTACAAGGTACAGTGACATATATACAGCTGTTTACATGATGGTATAGTGCAGTGGTGTAGATTTGTGCATATTCAGTGGAGTCATCTGGGTTTGGTGGGGATTTGAAGCTTGCACATATATCACTTAGGAGTTGGTAGTTTGTCTTAAAGAAATTTCTAAAGATACCTTGGATGGAAGGGATCTCTAGTTTTAATTTTATTTCAAAGGAGATGTGTTATGGTCAGACCAAACAAGTAATTAAGATACGCAAGGAATGGTATAAGATGCTCCCATGTTAGTCTGGACAAGATCCAAGATGTTATTCCCCCTAATGGGTACTTCCTAATTGTTTTAGGGCCTTTGTACTGACAAAGTCCAGGAATCTCTGTGCTTGTTTAATAGTTGTGGTGTAGGTAACTATAGTTAGATAGTTTAGATATTAGTTTTGAGCTTAATACTGAATGTTTCTAGTTCCTGTAGATGGGCTTTCTTGCGTCATCGATGGAGTTCTATGGCCAGCTAATATATGGCATGAGACCATTCTGATGGTTATTTGGACATGATGAAGCTCTAGTGGTTCATGGTGTTTAACCAGCATTGATTTGAGTTTTTTCTTCTGAATGAAGATGGAGACACTTTCATCTTTTCCCCACAGTAGCTGGTCTAAATATATGGAAGGCATTCTAGCCCTGCACAGACCTTGAACCCAAAACTCCTGGCCTATGGTCATATAAGTTTACTGTTGTCTGTAAATTGAGTGTTGACATTCATTCCTCAACTTTTCCATAACTGTTCCAACATGAGAGAAACTATGTTAACAACTGGTGCAAGGGCAGCATTCTCAAACTAAATGAAAAAAAAGATGCAGTGTAATTCATATTACAAACAAAACATTTCCACATCATATCAAACCCTTCCAATCAGAAACAGTCATAAGAGATGTAGACAGGTCTCCATATTAGTTCAGAATTTTTTTTATACGGCTCATATAATTTCCTAAGGCATCTTCTCTATACCCAAAGTAGTCTTAAATTTCTTAATGTTATCAGCCCTATTATTGAATGCAATGTACCCTTTGGTATACATTGTCTAGGCATTACGCTAAACACGAGAAAACTCAAAGATTCCTAAATAAAAATCCAAAAAGCCTCAAGGCTGTCAATTGTCAAGGTAGATTGGCAGCTCTCTCCCTGTATTTGGATGCTTATAGCTCCTTTGTGATGCCCCATGTCCAGCCTTTGAAACCATGAAAGACATGACCTGCTATTCTTTCATGGAACTAATGGTTCCACTAATACCCAGTTAAAAAAACTAAACCTTAATCAACAATTAAATAACACATGTTGGTATGGTAAATTTGTATTCCATTATATCCCCACCTCTGGAAGAGCTTCTATTACATGTCAAGCAGAGTAGTATTTTGCAGGGTTGACCTAGGTAGTTGGATGGGTGCACTTAGATTTTCCCTGGTCTATCTTATATTGCCCTCCTTCAGGCTTAAGGCAACATTTAAATATGTCTTATTGTATAGGCTTGTAATGATCTGTACTTGATTGCTGTGTTCTTTTAAACTGTTGCTAATTTGTGAAAGGTACAATACATGTAACAACACAGAAAAATAAATATTTTTCATTTCTTGATCTGTTTTTAATTTCATTTTAGCAATGCTGTCTGCTTTATCTAAGATCTTTCAGCCTATGTTAGAATTTATAGCAAACAATCAGGTTGTGTTTTGCTATTAAGGTGGTATAATTGTTGCTATTAAACTTTAGTTTCTTTCTTTCTTATGTTATGTGTGACAGATAGGCTAGTTCAAGATTTCTGTCTGCCTTAAGGAGGTTCCAGATCAGTCATAGAGCCATGTGTCTAAAAACTATCCTACCCTCTCAACCTGTTCTTAAACCCAACATATCTAATGTTGTCCGCCTCTTATAATAATTTGACAACATAGGTTAATCACTCTTTGTTTATTGACTGTTGTGAATAAGCACATAAGTATCATTTTTCAAAGACTCTTCTCTTAAACTATTTAAAAATATTTGCCCATCCACTATATTTTTTAGAACTGGATAGAAGCTGTGTTGCTGTTTAAAACTCGATGTCTCTTGAGTTGACTGCCATTACTATAAATTTTCTTTAGTAGTTTGTATGTCAGTATGTCTAATTGTAAAACGTAAATAAGTTTTAAAATGTTGAGTATTTTCCTGTTTATACAACCAAGAAAAAGTGCGAAAGCTCTCCACCAATACCAAATAAACCAACAAAGAGAGCAAAGTGCTAGGAGAGAGGATAAGATAGCCAAAAACTTTATTGTAAATTTGCCACGAACGACAATAGCATGAACGCCTTTACCACACTCGCGTTTTCGTCCTATTAACTGGACTTCATCAGATATATAAATTTGCAATCATCAAACACCTTTATACAAATCATTAAAACCTTTGACCAATAGAATCAAACTTTTCATTTTGAATAAACAAATCATACTTCATTGGGCTCATTAATAATAATAATCAATATTACCTTACTTCCTCTTAAAACTTTATCATATTTAGTAAAACAAATTTTTAAATGTTTAAATTAGTATTCATGTCATGATGTCAATCAAAAGTCTCTTAAAAACGCCATATTAAAAAATGAATAATTAAATAAAAACCACATAAGTTAAATAGCTTATAAAACTTAAAGCATTCTTCTGTTTAAAGAAAGTGTAATCCCCGATCCAGCAGTGCCACCTTCTGTTATTTTTAGATATTACATCATCTTTATTACAATTCTTATAGCTTAGCTGCTCTTAATTTTAGGAGTAGAAGAATGGATACATACTCATTTAAAGCAGGGGTTTTGTTTGCTTCCAAGGTTATTTGCCACCATAGTTCCTTATAACCTACTGTATCCTCCCAAGGGCCTCCTCTGATATCACTTTTAATTTGTTCTAAAACAAAAAAATTAAATTTATAACCCTCACATATCTTAGAATGTTTATATAGGACATTTGTCTTTTTCCCTTTTGTTATATCATAAATGTGCTCATATATTCTTCTCTTGAGGGTTCTCTCCATTTTGCCCACATAAAAGGAGTTACACATTTCACACATGGCAAGATTCACTAAACCCCTGGATTCACAATTAAAAAAACCTTTGCTAATTAGCCACCTCCCTCTACTTTCTAAAAACATTTTTTCTTCATTTATAATGTATTCACACTGGTTACACTTCCCACATCTATAGCTACCCATTTTTCTTCTCTTACCCATTCCACCTTTTTTGTGATGGTCCTTCCTACTTTCTAAAATGCCTTTTATACTAGCGGAATTCCTAAAAACTATCTTGGGTGTACTCTCAGGGAGGCCTTCTAAGTCTGTAAGGGAAATAAACTTTTCCCATTCTTTCTGGAATATTATCCTAGTGTTGTTATTTAATGCATTATATTCCAGAATAAGGGCTTGCTGATATTCCCTGTTAGAATCTATTCCTTTCGTTCCTAACTCATAATTTTTATTAACCTCCTTTTCTCCTAAAATGGGCTTATATCTATCTAGTCTACCTTTTTCTACTTCAAGTCTTATATTTTTAATAAAATCTTTAGGATATTCCCTTTCCAGAAACATTTTTTCCAATAAATCACACTCCTTGATAAAATCATCAATATTACTAGTCATCCGTGATCCTCTAACAAATTGTCCTTTCACAATATTTCTTTTACAGTGGGCAGGGTGTGTGCTGTTAAAATGTAAATATGAATTACAATAAGTGGGTTTCCTGAATACTTTAGTTTCAAGAAAGTTGTTTAACTTATATATTTCTAAATCTAAATACTGAATATTATTTTCAGAAATTTTATGTGTAAACCTAAGAAAGTCAGTAGTCCCATTAATGTAGTCCATAAATTCTTCAAATCTATCCATACCCCCTGTCCAAAAGATTATGATATCATCTAAAAATCTCCTATATAAGCTCCAACAAGTAGAGAAGCTCGAGTCGAGGATGTATGTTTCTTCCCAGTTGGCTAGGACAAGGTTAGCAAAAGTGGGTGCACAAGCCACACCCATGGCCACTCCTTGGATTTGTTGAAAAAATTCCCCATTGTAAAGCAAAAAATTGTATTTTAAGACCATTTCCATCAAGTTTGTGCAAGCCACCTTTTCTCTATGAGTTAAATTTTTATCCTGAAACACCTCATCCTCAAACATTTTCATACCTGTTACATATGGTATAGAGGAAAAAAGATCCACAATATCTATTGTGACAAATAATAAATCCTCAGTATTTAATTCCAGTGTAATCTCCCTTAACAGGTCCCAAGAATATTTTAATATGACTTCTTTATTCACCCAAATATGTTTAGTTTTAATATCAACATATTTTGCTAAAGGTGTAGTTTTTGAACCATCAGCAGATACAATGGGTCTTAACGGTGGGTCCATTATGTCTTTGTGGATCTTTGGGATACCAAATATTACAGGTATCTTTGGCTTTTCAACCTTCAAATAAGAAAGCATTTTACCTTCCAAGGTGCTTTCATTTACCATTTCCTCTAATTCCATGTCTATTCTTCTGTAAGCCAAAATGTATTTCATTCTTAGAGACAACAGAATATTTGTTTTCGTCTCTAAGTATTTGGTTCATTTTTCCTTCATACAAAATAAGATCCATAAAGACAACCCCTCCGCCCTTATCTGGTTTCATTATTCTTACATTTTGATTAAATTTTAACTCATCCAGAATCTTATTCTCTTCTCCGTCAAGGTTCATTTTAAATGTTGTTCTTTTTTGTGCTTTTCTAACTTCTCTTTCTATTACCCCTGCTAAATTTTTTAATTGGGGATGAATAGGAGGGTTAAATATAGATTTCTTTGTTAAAACTTGATTGTCACCCTTCATGTTGTTTTTACCCTCTTTAAAGTATAACATTTCCATGTTAATTTTTCTTAGGAACAATTTAATATCTAGAAGAATTTTAGTCTAATCACCTTTGACATAAGGAATGAATTTGAAGCCCTTTTCTAACAAACTGAAATGTTCCTTTTCCAAAGGGACACTACTAAGGTTGTAAATAGTGAAGCCATTTAATGTGTTTTTACATCCTACCACTTCTATAGCTTGTCATGTGTCATCCACTACTGCGTCCGGGGTATATTCTTGTCAATATCTCCCCCTTCCCCTTTTCCCCCCTCTCATTCGAAAATTTCCATTGTAACGCTCCTGTTGAACAAGGCGCCTGTTTTCCCCTTCTAATGGGGGAAATTCATTATTATAATCATATTCAGCCCACCCTTCTGTAAATTGTTCCTGTAAAGGTCCTTGCCTCTTTCTAGGTACTTTTTTGTAGTTGTTATTGATGTTGTGTGAAAGTGGGGGCTTCGGATAACTAACATTATTTTCATAATCATGTATGTCTCATTTTAATTTTTCCATTTTCCTTTTATCAAACCTTTGCATTTATCATCAATTCCTTCTCTTAATTTAAAATACTTTTCTTTCTCTTCCCCAATCCCAAAAATAAGGTCTTTCTTAATGAATACATCCAATTCAACAATTTCTTTCTGCACAATTTCTAAATTCCTATTATTTTCTTTAATAATCACCTTTAAAATATCTAAACCACATTTATTAAATAGTTCCATCAATTCTTTGTAAAAAATTGAGCCCATTTGAACATTGTTAGGGTATTTCCATATTCTTAAACCCTTCGGAACAATGTTCCTATTAATACATTCCATCAGATAAGCATTTTCTATGGCCAATGTTTTGTATTTGTACATCAATTTAGAGATGTTATCAAGTTTTTTATCGTATGAATCAGTGTTCATAGACCCCTGGGGGCCTCCACAATCAATCTTAAAACAGTACTTCACTTTAAACCATTCATTTGTCTCAATGGGTCTAAGAAAATGTACAGTACATAGATTAAATAGACCCATATTCTGTGTGTTAGGGCCATTTAAATTCATTCCTTTATCAGGACTGACACCACAAAATATTCTTGGCATTGCTGCAGGGTTAAAACTTCCACCTTTCGGTTCTTCAGGGTCGCCGGCATCCGATTCAGCGCCAATAAGCTCCCTTTTCCACTTGTGCTTCTGGGTATTCAGTCCCACAGTACCACCTCCTGCAGATTGAAATGCTTGAGAATTCGTTGCCATAAGTGTATGACAAAGAGTTGTCAGCAATTCTATAAGTTCCGTTAACTGTCCGATTAACTTCCGGGACTGGCCCAAATCATCACTTCCCATAACATTAGGCGAGGATTCCATAGCACCGCAAACCACAACCAACCAAGAAAAAGTGTGAAAGCTCTCCACCAATACCTAATAAACCAACAAAGAGAGCAAAGTGCTAGGAGAAAGGATAAGATAGCCAAAAATTTTATTGTAAATTCGCCACAAATGACAATAGCATGAATGCCTTTACCACACTCGCATTTTCATCCTATTAACTGGACTTCATCAGATATATAAATTTGCAATCATCAAACACCTTTATACAAATCATTAAAACCTTTGACCAATAGAATCAAACTTTTCATTTTGAATAAACAAATCATACTTCATTGGGCTCGTTAATAATAATAATCAATATTACCTCACTTCCTCTTAAAACTTTATCATATTTAGTAAAACAAATTTTTAAATGTTTAAATGTTGATTTGAAGAATTTATGGACTACATTAATGGGACTACTGACTTTCTTAGGTTTACACATAAAATTTCTGAAAATAATATTCAGTATTTAGATTTAGAAATATATAAGTTAAACAACTTTCTAGAAACTAAAGTATTCAGGAAACCCACTTATTGTAATTCATATTTACATTTTAACAGCTCACACCCTGCCCACTGTAAAATAAATATTGTGAAAGGACAATTTGTTAGAGGATCGTGGATGACTAGTAATATTGATGATTTTATCAAGGAGTGTGATTTATTGGAAAAAATGTTTCTAGAAAGGGAATATCCTAAAGATTTTATTAAAAATATAAGACTTGAAGTAGAAAAAGGTAGACTAGATAGATATAAGCCCATTTTAGGAGAAAAGGAGGTTAATAAAAATTATGAGTTAGGAACGAAAGGAATAGATTCTAACAGGGAATATCAGCAAGCCCTTATTCTGGAATATAATGCATTAAATAACAACACTAGGATAATATTCCAGAAAGAATGGGAACAGTTTATTTCCCTTACAGACTTAGAAGGCCTCCCTGAGAGTACACCCAAGATAGTTTTTAAGAATTCCGCTAGTATAAAAGGCATTTTAGAAAGTAGGAAGGACCATCACAAAAAAGGTGGAATGGGTAAGAGAAGAAAAATGGGTAGCTATAGATGTGGGAAGTGTAACCAGTGTGAATACATTATAAATGAAGAAAATTTTTTTTAGAAAATAGAGGGAGGTGGCTAAGTAGCAAAGGTTTTTTTAATTGTGAATCCAGGGGTTTAGTTTATCTTGCCACGTGTGAAATGTGTAACTCCTTTTATGTGGGCAAAACGGAGAGAACCCTCAAGAGAAGAATATATGAGCACATTTATGATATAACAAAAGAGAAAGAGACAAATGCCCTATATAAACATTCTAAGATATGTGAGGGTTATAAATTTCATTTTTTTGTTTTAGAACAAATTAAAAGTGATATCAGAGGAGGCCCTTGGGAGGACACAATAGGTTATAAAGAACTATGGTGGCAAATAACCTTGGAAGCAAACAAAACCCCTGCTTTAAATGAGTATGTATCCATTCTTCCACTCCTAAAATTAAGAGCAGCTAAGCTATAAGAATTGTAATAAAGATGATGTAATATCTAAAAATAACAGAAGGTGGCACTGCTGAATCGGGGATTACACTTTCTTTAAACAGAAGAATACTTTAAGTTTTATAAGCTATTTAACTTATGTGTTTTTTATTTAATTATTCATTTTTTAATATGGCGTTTTTAAGAGACTTTTGATTGACATCATGACATGAATAGTAATTTAAACATTTAAAAATTTGTTTTACTAAATATGATAAAGTTTTAAGAGGAAGTGAGGTAATATTGATTATTATTATTAATGAGCCCAATGAAGTATGATTTGTTTATTCAAAATGAAAAGTTTGATTCTATTGGTCAAAGGTTTTAATGATTTGTATAAAGGTGTTTGATGATTGCAAATTTATATATCTGATGAAGTCCAGTTAATAGGACAAAAACGCAAGTGTGGTAAAGGCATTCATGCTATTGTCATTTGTGGTGAATTTACAATAAAGTTTTTGGCTATCTTATCCTCTCTCCTAGCACTTTGCTCTCTTTCCTGTTTATACAGAACTTTTAGAAAATCTGTGCATGTTTGAGAGGGACATTCTAATGTACTGTGGAGAATCAGCTGAACAGTGAGCGATGTCATTAGAATGTTCCTGGTTGCTAAGTGATTAAACAGCTGATTGACAAAAAAGAACTTTTTCAAACAACTGACTGTTTTTTTAATAAGACAGCTGAGACTGGGTTAGTCGAGTACTGAGGAGTTTGTGAAGAGTTCCAGTCAGTGGATACCCATGAAAGAGAACTCACCAAAACTTGTAAGCCTGTCTTGGCCTGGCTGTTATGTGTTAGATTAGATCAGGGACAGTATTATTTAGTTAGATTAGGAAAGCTTAGTTATTAAGGTAGAGCTTTTCTAGAATAATGGACTCCTATCCGGCAGTTTAATTTTACATTTCTGGTGATGGAATTCTGGTGTTTATTGAAAGTTATTCATATACATTCTTGTAATCATTTTACTTCTTATTAAATGTTTTTCATTACTTTACATTGTGGCTGGAAATCAGTGTTTTTCTTTAGAGAATAGAGAGTGCTTATACCTGTTTGATACTCCTCAAGTCACCTTGAAGGCCTGGCTGTGCTGGTCATTTATTTTGATATTTAATTTTCATAATTGGATACCCCTTTAGAAGGGCATGAAGACACTCTGATTCATGGCAGAGTTACCATATTATTTTAAGGAAGGAACATAGCTGGAAATCTGTGTCAGGTTTTCCCAGAAGTGTTTGGATGTGTGAGATTTAAATTTACTTTGAGTGTGAGTGTATCAGAGGTCTTAAATTGGGATACATTGCTCTGAAGTGTATCAAAAGAAAATACATTTGGGCTGGACAGAGGTATATAGTCCAGTCTCAGGGAAATAGAGCATGTTCCTGTTGTGCTCTTAGGGGAAAATTGCTAAATATTACTTCTGTTTAAGGGACACTCTGATATTGGTGTGGGTAGTGAGGACTGAAGCTCCTTAGTTACTGATCCGGGATAGTAAGGGACGTCATTTAATTGTTACAGTCCAGTGGAATATAGCAGGATGTCACACTAATCAGCATTACTGGATCAAATTAGGAAGTTCTTCCCCTTTGACTGCATTTTATTTTTTCTTCTAAACACTGAAGCACTTGAACAGATGAAAGGTCTGCCTGCTATTTCAACCTGTATTGCCATCTTTTGGCAGTAGGTCTCCTAAGACAGTATACATACTGCCTTATACTCGCATATAATGAACTTGTATTCACTGCTAATAATTCCATCAGTAAGACTTGTAAATACAAAATTAATTTGGAGGTTTTCCTCTCACCTATAAACTTTCCACCAATAAACTTTCCACCACAATGCTGTAATCAAACCAAGACATCTTACACATGAGACTGTAAAACAGTCTCCAGACTCTCCAGAGTCTCCTAGAAATAAGATGAAGTCTCTGCAAAAATCAGGTAACTCATCCACCTCATGCACACTCTCATAAAGAATCAACTGCATGAAAACTGAGCCAAGCTAGAGTTTTCATTTTGTTATACCTTAAACCTCCTGTAGTGGAGGTCCATGGGATATATGCAAATGACCCCTTAAGGACATCAAGTGCTTCATCTACATGGCTGCTGAATGTCCATTACTTTTTTTAATTTTTCAGTCTTTATGGCTGCATTCAGGCCAGTAAAGCCAAACCCTACTAGCTTGTGGACATGAATGTTTTGGCCTTTTTACTGACATCATCAGCACAGCATAAGTGGATAGTTTGGCTATATTTCAGAAATGCAGGGTCTTTAAATCCTTTTTCTTGCAATTTTACTGAATGGTTTGCCTGTGTGTCCTTTTTACCCTTGGGTTTGGATGTTAGTTGGGATATTCTGCAGGCAACTTAATATTTGTGGGCATCATAACTGATTTCTTCAAGTAGAATAAATTTAAACATTGCTTCTAAGCAAGTTAGGACAGAAGCATGTTTGTGTTCTGTGAAATTATTTCAGACATCAGACGTCATGCTGCAGTTTGAGATAAGAGTTATGCTGCAGAGTGCACAAGAGGTTATTGTCAAACATTGTTGAGTAAAGTTAGAAACACTGTAGAGAGAGAGTCCACCATTGTGCTTTGACATTGTTTTATAACATGCCAGTACTGTCAAGTGTAAAGGAAAATTACTGAACAAGTAAATATGAAGAGTAATTGTTGTGAGATGAAAAGCCTCCAGGAATGCAATCTTGCTGTCATTTAGACAGTGAGTATTACTGAATGATTTCATTGCCAGCTAAAAAAATATATATTGTGATTGAAAAATATTTGACAAGGTACCACCTAAGCTGAGGAACTGATGATTTTGTACTTTGTTTATGTATGCAATTTAGGCATATAATCTGCCATGTTAGATTCACATTTTATATTATCTCAATAAGCTGCTATCCTTATTCTAAATTAAGTCTATTTCTCACAACATGACTTTTGTCTTCAAATGTTTTATTTGAGATGGGCAGTAGTCAGATCTTTAAGTTTCCTAACAAAAAAGATAATGGGGCTAAGTTCCCTGATGTTCTATGAGGGGCTACAAGCTATTTCCATTTATTCAGTTTCATTACAGGTTTTTGAGAGGAGATCTCTGTTTCACATATGACACCATTAGAGACTCAGTTGTCCTGGACCATATGTTTCTTTGCAAGTCTAATGACTCTAACATTACTAGCACCATGGACCTACATCTTTACTAACAGATAAATAAAACCTGATGTATGGATAGGTTTATAACCTGGCACCTCCCAAAACTCTGTAATAAACATTCCCTACATGTTAAGCAGAGCGACTCAGTGTAAATCACTGGATGGTTATGCCCAAATGTACTCCAGGATTTACTCCAGGATTGAAGATTTGCCATTCTGGACAAAGGAGATTCTACCTGTGGGAGGGAACTGCCAAGGCAAGGCAATGGTCATGAAACTCAGTTGTCTTTGAATATCTATGAATTTATGTAGATTGATTTCCTGGAACTTACCTATGAAACTTTGAAATTATTAAAAAGACACCAAATTATTTTTTTTGATAAATGCAGTTATCAGTAGGGAACTTCATTCTTTTTTTCAAATTTGAAGCTGCATAAAAATTCATCAGACTAAACCCTCAACTCTGTAATAGCCAAATGGGAGGCTCAATAATAAAATCTATTGCCACTTTTTTGGAGTAAAATCTCAGGCCTGTTGTGGAGAAATCAAAGTGCTGTATATTGGATTTACTTGGTTTTAATGGAAAGTCCATCAGGCTCAGAGTTAATGAAAGCTTATTTCTAGTTGCATATGATGTTTTATCTCTGTACACCATTCTTCTAACTTGGTTATAGTATTAGTGCAGTTCAGTACTTCTTCAGAAGCATTTAAAAAACAAGAATCCCCCACCCCCCCACCCCCACCCCCAGGAAGTAGAGACATTGATACCTTATTGGGCTTTGTTCTCAAGTACTTTTCATTCAAGGTTCTAAAACAGATAAGCAGAGTAGTTTTGGGGTTGCCATTGCACCCAGAGTAACCCGTACAGTGGTAGCATATTGAGAGGATATATATAATTGCCAGTTCTTCTAGTGGATATTGAGTTACTATCAGTTAATTGACATATTTTTCTATCTGGAAGACTTGCAATGACAAACATAATTTATCTAGCACATCAATGGGTGGACTAGATTTTTAAAATTTACTATTCATTCTGAGACAGCTTGGGGAGTATTGTTGAACATGATGGTTTACAAGAAAACTGGGCACCCCCTTGCTCCTGACCGATCATTACAAAAAGCCTACTTAGGCAAACAATTTATCTAAACAATCCTGTCTTGCTTTGAGATTGACTGTGAAGTTGTCTGGTAAGAGAAGTTTTATTTGAATTTATATTTTATTTCTTATCACAGTTTTTCATTGTTTGTAGGAAGGAAGGGATAGCTTATAGACAAGAAGATTTGCTTTGATTTATATTTTGTTGTTTTACCTTTAATTTTTACTGTTTGTTGTTAGAAAATGATAAGTTTTAGAGAGGCAAACTCTAGCTATCCTAAGGGACTAGTCAGCTGTAAAGTCACATAGATGATAGAAAGGACAATTTGGAGCTTATCTAAGCAATCCTGTCTTGGGTTGTGATTTAGTGATGTTTACTGTTAAAAAGAGGTGCAATTGAGAGTGATAGTGAGTAGAAGTTACTGCGTGCTTTTGCACGCAGTGTAAAGGAATTCTAGCTTTTGTCTGACTTTCAAAACTTGTACGGTCAGAGCAATAACTTGACTATACTTAATTTAGTATTTAGTTGTATATTCCTTGTGTGATTTTTCTCACTGAAGTTGATTTCAGTTTTCTTTGAATTCTGTGGTAACTGATTTTGATTATTCTTTTCCTTCAGAATTTTTTATTTATTTACAGTGGGATATGGATTCCTTAAATGCGTATGCCATTACTGATTTGTTAAAGGACAAATATCTTATACAATGTAATGAATGCTATGTATATTTAAAGGTAACACTTGATAACACTGGTAAGCTATGTTCCAATTGTCAAAAGTTGGATGACTTGCTTACCATTATTAGTTGTAACTCTAGACTTACTGATGACAATTGCACTTGTGTAAAATGCATGGCTTGGAGATCTGTTGTTACATATATTAATGACTGTGCTGGTGAGATAAATAATGTTAGGCAAAGAGCAAATGCAACACATTTCGGAAAAGACGTGTCTATTGTCTGCAAAGATCACACAACCCCTATGAAACAAGAGAATGAGTATATGAGTATTGCTGTTTTGGCTATGTATTGATTAGCGATTGGTATTGTTGACGATGACTGCTTGGCTTGATCATACACCGATCAGAATTCAGTTCCTGGATTTGATTTTTGGCTTGATGTTCATGTCAGCCAGGCTACGCTGTATATAATGAAGCTTAACACAAAACTAGCTGGGATTTTTATAAACAGTATGATTGAAAGCCCATACTTTACACCTACGTGCTTACGCATGGTTTGTATCCACGCCCTCCTATGTGGGGGTAGTTCCGGTTGCATGTTGTTGCAATACTTTTTGTATTATTTTGATCGGTGTTTGGATATTTAGGCATGCGATGGTGTATTCTTAGCCTGACTCACAGTTCCGTTCCCATCGGAACAGATGTTGTGGTATGGGACGGCATTGATGAGTGAATGTGATCGTTTTGGTAAGTGCATTCTTTATATTTGGCCATGCTGAGTAAGGTGGTCTTGCGTGGTTGTGTTTTTTGACTTGGATATGTTTATGACGGAATGTCTTATAGTATTCTAGTATGGGAGTGTTCGGGTTCATGACTGATTGGTTGTAGTCGGATGGACGGCTCCGTTTTTACTTGAGTACTTGAGTAGTGACTGTGGGCTGAAGTGCAATAAATGCAAAAGTGTGAGTGGTTTGTATTATTATGTTTTATTGCTTGGATTTACCAAGTATAATGTGCCTGTTCGTTTACAATACCCATGAGGATAGTTCTTTGAACATTAATATAAGGTTCATGTGCCCCTTTTCCAATTGGGTTTAACAATGTGGTTTATAAGCAAATGATTTGGAATAGCAACATGTGATGGTTTTAAACTCTACATTTCGAGCTATATATGTGAATTTAGGACTATGTGTTTGTTTATGTTTTTTATACTGATGTTTTTAATGCTGTAATGTTTTTGATACAACAGTTGCTTAGCGACATGCATTATGATTTGATTCATTGATTAATTGGTACACTAATTGGTGTTTTTTCCCGCCTTTGGCAATATAAATGCTCAAGCTTATGCATTATACTAATGGAATCTGATGAAGCGTGGTTTTAACCGCGTGAAAGCGCTTATTCTTGTTTGTTCTTAATAAAAGATTGCTCATTTTTATGACGGAGTAGCATCTTTTCATTTCAATGAAGGAATAATACTTTTATGTGGAGTTTATGGACTATTCTCGGCTGTTTAATTTGGTGAATATCTCTGTTCCAGCTATTCGAGTGATAGGAATTTTTAGCTGAGTGTTCCTGGTGGTTGGTTCACAGCTTCTTTTGACAATTGATTTCAGTTTTCTTTGAATTCTGTGGTAACTGATTTTGATTATTCTTTTCCTTCAGAATTTTTTATTTATTTACAGTGGGATATGGATTCCTTAAATGACTATGTCATTAATGATTTGTTAAAGGACAAATATCTTGTACAGTGTAATAAATGCTATGTATATTTAAAGGTAACACCTGATAACACTGGTAAGCTATGTTCCAATTGTCAAAAGTTGGATGACTTGCTTACCATTATTAGTTGTAACTCTAGACTTACTGATGACAATTGCACTTGTGCAAAATGCATGGCTTGGAGATCTGTTGTTACATATATTAATGACTGTGCTGGTGAGATAAATAATGTTAGGCAAAGAGCAAATGCAACACATTTCGGAAAAGACGTGTCTATTGTCTGTAAAGATCACACAACCCCTATGAAACAAGAGAATGCCCCTGACAACTCTAGAATTATGGATACAAATATTTAGCAATCTGAGGATTCAGAGCATTTAGAAGGAAATAAACAAAGAAAGAAAGGAAGAAGTTCACAACAAATAACAAGGAAGGAAGAGAACGAAAAATGATAAATGTCTATACAGTAAAGAGAATACATAATAAAATGACACTGTTTTGTTATGTAACACACAGATTACAGGGGATAATAACATTTTTTTCCATAAGAAAATCTTCATCCTATAGAAAAAGGCAACATTTTTCCAAAAGAGAAGGTAGAAAAAAGAGGCAAGGGGCAGGTGAAAAGGAAGAAATCAGAACTGAATATGGAAGGACTGAAGTATATTATTGTAAGAAAAAAGATGAGAAAGACAGATGCTGACTACATGGCTCAAGCTGTGGATGTACAAAGCCAGCTGGATGGCAAACTGTAGGCTTGTAAATGTAATACACAATGAAAACAGTGTGATTAAAAGACTAATGGTGATGAAGATCATTCGTTTGTAATAACTGATAGAGCAGATACTACTGAATTAGAAGCTGAAGATTCTTCAGAGCTTGTCAGAAAAGATATTCTTGTAACTGGAGATTAAATTATTAGAAGAACTGATACTTATATCTGCAGAGAAGATAATGAACACTGAGTAGTGTTATGCTTGCCAGGAGCAAAAATAGAGGATGTGTGGCAAGCCTTAGAATGCCTTGATGTAAGGACGTAGGGATCTGTTTTCATTCATGTAAGTACAAATGATCTCATCTGCAAGTTCATAGGTTCAAAGATTAGTACTAGGCTAATTGCCCTTGCAAGCCATTTTAAGCCTAGCCAATTATCCCTTGTGAGACTCAAACCCTGTACCTTGTGTGTGTAAGGCAAACACCTTAACCATTAGGCCACCCTCCCAACCTAAGCAAGTACGTTAGTAGGGAACTTACAGCCTTCTCAGACACCATAGCTGGTGTTAGGATACATTTTCACAAATCACATATAGAAAGGAGAGTCAGGTCACCATGAATAAAAAGATTTTTTGGGATAAATACATA